>NW_011967182.1:1079636-1108040 GCF_000949405.1 Vollenhovia emeryi | reverse complement strand
AAAAACAAAGTCTTCTTCAAATATTGATTTGTGCCTAATTAATAGTTAAAGGATGACTTCTTAACTAGCATATATCAGATTTGTTTTAGAAGATTTTATGTAAAAGATACAGCAAGTTTTTTAAAAAGTGTTCCGAAATAGGTTCGCTTACCCTATCTACTATTAATTAATTTTTTCTGTTGTCTTATCCGGCTGCTGCTTCTCAGTGTTCGTATTGCATTTCATTTTCCGTCAGTTTCGAGGTGCAATTTCTGCGTTTACGCAAAGAGTAATTAAAAGAGCAGAAAATGCAATAGAGGAATTAATTTTAAAATTGATACAATGACGCATTACCCATCAACAACTCCTGCTCCTTTTTTTTCCTCAAACCTAATTGAAAGAAAAATTGTGCTTCCGCTTTGCGTTTTCCTTGCCTCGCGCAACTCTTCGTTAAGAACCGGTTGCTCCAGCCTTTTGAGAAGGTAACTAATGGTTAAATTATACATCTAGCTTTACCTAAATTTGAAGGAAAAATTAAGACGTATATTTAACTATTAGTTAAGTTACCGGGGTGGTTGGAACAACCAGCTCTAAATTGAATTGCATTTGAATTTGAATAAAGCCTGCAATTTATACACGGAATGAATAGCAAAGTGAAAAGTGCGATAGAATAATTATTATTTCAACTGTTACACGTTTTCAAGTATATCACTCGATTGAGAATTTTATTTTTCAAATTTGTCTAAATTATTTATTTAATATATTGAACAATATGGATTTGATAAATATTTGTTCCTATTCCTAATATTTTATCGTAGGTCCTTGAAGTCTGTGTCCGCGATGCTAGAACTTGGTCCAACTAGAGACCCTGTAATCAGAGACTGGCTATAAGAGTTCGTCAAATTCCTGCGAGTGAGAAGAACTCTTCTACGATTGTAACGATCGAGATAGCCTATGTTTCTCTCTCGCAGGAATTTGACCAACTCTTCTGGCCAGTTTCTGATTACAGGGTCTCTAGGTCCAACAGGTCTTTAGAGACGCGCAGCGGATGTATCTAGCGCTTCTTCCGCAGTCCATTCGCTGATCAATCGCGCTTTAAAGAGTGTCCGCGAGAATGGGTTAAGGATCATCGATATTTCGAGTCGTGTTGCGCACAAGATAAAGAAATGTAGTTGGCTCAAGCTACGCCAAGCGTATCGCGATTTTTCGCCCGCGAGATTTCTCCTCCATAAACAAAACGCACACCGGTTACAATCGAATACTTCGTGTTTCACGATCCGTGGACAATTAATGTCCACGGGCTATCTTGCGAGTCGTATTAAAATGGCTCTCGTGCTATTCGCTAGAATAATTCTCGAAACGAAATATACTCGCAATACTTCGAGTTGCTTCATTCGCGTGCTGTCGACAGATTTATTTGTGCGGTTTCCTCGATAATTCGCGGCTGAAGTTTTTGTTATAATAGCTATAATAAGATTGCAGTAATCAAGCTTTTTAGTCGACATTAAGCGGCCAGTGTTTTAATACAGAAAATTTATTGCGAAAAACATTATCTCAGCCAGGGTCTCGAGGCGCCCGTCTAGAGAGTTTTTCGCAACAAATTTTCTGTATTAAAACACTGGCCGGTTAATGTCGACTAAAAGGCTCGATTATTGTTATCTATTACTGGCGACTTAAAGAGATTTCTATGTTATAAGATCGATTTCTCAAAGTGCACTTAATTTTACTTATGTGAGAATTTAATCTTTCAGTTGAAACTGTTTTAAACATTAGTTTTTCTGGATGTATTTAACATCATTTGAAAATAGTCGGCAATATCGCAGATCACAATGTCGTTTGCGAATTCCTGGAATCTCCGATAAGCTCCAGTCGTTTCAGCGCGGGTTTCTGCTTCCTTTATCGTATCGGGAGTAGCGCATATGTTATATTTCTCCGCATGAATGATTCCATTGAGAACGTGAGAGGATAGGTCGAGAAGGCGGCTCGTGGAAAGATCAATTCTCGGAGATGCTCGAGTTTAGATTAACAAAAAAAGCGTAAACAAAGTATGGACCCCCGAATTTCGTCAAGTATAGCATACAGCGTCGACGATACGAAGAGAGTAATAAGCTAACGCTCAAACGCGTGAGTGTCAATTGCGGCACCGCGATACGGGCCCTCGCGATTTCGCCTTTTTGAGGGCCAGAGCCTCAAAAGAAACGTCTTGCCGTCCATCGCGGGTACTTGGAAGGTAATTTCTGTTATCAATGTAATATTCCGCGGCGAGAGGCCCCGGAAATGGTTCATTGACTCTCGCCGTGCCGCTCATTGGTACATCCGGTGCGATGCTTGCTGGTACACAATATAACTTGATACACTCGAAAGTGGAACAAAAGAGCCTCTACGTGACGTGTACCGCCTCGGAATTCGTGTACCCGCCTGAGGAGCACCTAACCGATAATTGCGTCGCTTCCTTTTAACGCTGCCGCCCGCGATTCGCTTCCTCGTCTTCTTGATGACGTAAAAAAACGGGTCTTCGGATAGAGCTGTTCGATAATAGACGTGTTTGCATCCAGAATTATATCCTTTTGCGACAAATAGAACGTTTTTCCCCCCCCGATATTACAGTTTAATTGAAAGCTCTATTTACTCGCGGTCTTCGAAGCTTTAAGGAAGTTGAGACTAAAATGATGAAAACTCTTTGAACCCGAGTACATTTTGTAGATTTCATAAAACAAATTTTGTCAAAGGTTGTTTAAAGCTTGTTGCTGAGAAAATTAAATAATAAAATTACTTGTCTTATGAATATGAAATTTTGCCAGCAGAATGAATAAGGCTACATAATTATCCGCCATTAGGTGACTCGGTTTTTTAAAAAGTTTAATGTTTCCGAAAGATTTCAAAAAATTAAAAATGTATTATTGAAGTTACTTCACTATTTTACGGTACAATTGGTGTACAGAGAAAATATAAAACTGTGACGTAACTTTTGAAACTGTACCTTCGTACATGAGCAACCTGAATTTTAGTAGGAAAAATATACCTGCACTGCTTCAACGTTCTTAATATTAAACACTCACATTTAGTAATTATATCGAGTATTAATAGTTGAGGCAGAAAGTATTAATAGTTAAATCCTTGCAGTTTCTATCCTATGCCCATTTTTGCAGATTAATTTTGATCTCTGTTTAACCAAATTTTCATCTCTTTCTGGAAGTAGAAAAAAATAAAAAGTAAGTTAAGCCAAGATCAAAGTTAATCTGCATTGTGGTGGAAATGAGCATTAGACATGTTATAAAAATTATAATTAAGCAAGAGGGTTCAGACCGTTTTTCATTTCGCAAATAGGTTCAAAGTGTTATGCTTCGTAATGATCGAATGAATATATATTTAGAACCAAGAGCTGCGTGCTGTACGTAGCTCACACAAACCATATTGCTCGCGAGTTGTACAATTCGATCGTTTATTATCGCGTTTTTTTTTACAGTCGCTCCGTGCAACGCTACCCCGAGTTGCTTTATTACATCGGCCACGCGCAATCGATTTTGCTCTCCGATTAACTTAATCTCTCTTTCTACTTGCGCTAATCCATTTATCTTGACGCCACGCCATGTTCGAGAGCCACAGAAAACGTACGTATATTAACGCCGATATATATCTTCGACTGCTATTCGGTAGATTTGGCAGCGGATGCATTTCGAACTTTATATCGGAGCGCTCATTCAGGGAGAAGCTTTTAGAGAAACTAAGTTTCTCGTCGTTTACAAACTACTCGTAAAGTAGACATATCTCTCCTTCAGAATCTGCTTCTTAACTTTTGCCGATCAGAGGCCATTCATGATGATGTTTTCCATCTACGCCAAACTTCGGCGAACGTTTTTGATTTAAGGCTGATAATTAGAAATCACTTAATTTATCTGCCATTGCAGTTCCTGTATTTTACGTAAATTTTTTTTCGTCGATCAAAACGTTAACACTTTAATTAAATGTTAATTAAATGCTTAATGTTCTAAACGGTGCAATTATTATGCACCGTTTTAGGTCGATTAATTCAAGACGCTGGTGGTTAAAAAAAATATTTAAACTA
Source organism: Vollenhovia emeryi (assembly GCF_000949405.1). NCBI lineage: Eukaryota > Metazoa > Arthropoda > Insecta > Hymenoptera > Formicidae > Vollenhovia > Vollenhovia emeryi. The sequence continues at coordinate 1,103,995 of NW_011967182.1, read as the reverse complement.
TATCGATAGTTTAGGACGGTAGACGCTTCGGGTTTACTCATTCCCGCGGTGAGACTCTCTCACAATTAGTATTAAATTTCTCGCATCGACAAAATGTGAAGATAACGCATTTTTCAAACATCAGCATATCCGTGTAATTCATAAGATCGTATAACCTAACACTGCAGGCGTCTCAGCTTACCGAAAATAAAAGTCACGTAAGACAGGTTGGGAAATAAAATGTCACGATTGCTGAAATCGTATATGCGTAATAAAATATTCTCAAGTCGGGAAAAAGAAATTTTGCGGTCGATATATAAGTCCGGCTTGTATATCGACAGCAAAATTTCTTTTTGCCGACTTGAGAATATTTTATTACGCATATACGATTTCAGCAATCGTGACATTTTGTGTTTCGAGTGTACTCGAGTGTCGTACAATTTGATATTTTGCAACGCCTGCTTCTTCTCATTTTCTTGTTCTAATGATACTTGGTTTAACGTATCCATGTTCAAAACTCTTCTTTGTTTCGAGTTAGAGGCAAAGGCTTATATTCTGAATCCTCTTTTATCAATAAAAGTGTCTGTAAAAGATCTTTTCAGCCAATAAGAATCCTTCAAAATCGATAAAGGAGGATTAAAAAAATGAATCAAAGGAATTAACTTAAAAACAGCGAGACATAACTATTATGTTATGCAATATCTTAGTATTTTATATATTATGTTCCATGCTATTTTAACTTATGGGTATTTAATGTTACGATCGTTATGCACATAACTTTTATAGAGGAAAGTTATCTATTACGAGATAGGCTCCTAATATGAGATAGCAGGAATTCTGCTAAATTAATAGGCATGATCGGTTGATTAGACTATGTATTTATTGCCTTTGGTGCGAAATCTGCTTGGTGGAAAATTCACTGTTAGTGTAATCGTTGCGAAAAAAGATTTGTGATTAAATATGGGTGTTGAAAACCTGCTCTATTTTATATCAGAAACCTATCTCGTAATAGAGGACTTTCCTCTATATTTTACATTTATCTTCGGAGAGATCCTAAACAACTATCACATATGAATATTCAGCTTGAGCATTCATCGTTATTTCTAAATAATAATTTTTCGGTGTAATTTTACGAAACCTCGCGTATGAAACTCGAGGTCCATAACATTTTGTCCGGAGTATCCATCAATTACTTGATCGAGCAGATGGGCTTTATTAGCCGGCAGTTAAGCTCTCTTTCTCGTGTCTCGAAATTCAGAAAAGCATGGCGGTTTATGTGCTTTCTCGGTGCATACGTAAATAAGTATAACGTGCGTGTAAACGGAGGCAGAGGCCCGCGGCGGAAGACGGCAAATGGTTCGTCGTCGGTGAGGGGCGAAAGCCCGTCTGATGTTCATGGTTAATCCTTGGCAAGGTGCGCATAATTCCCGTCAGTTCCGCGGCACAACGCAACGCATTGTCACAGTGGTACCGTGGCGATGTACCAACGCGGTTACAGCCGTCCGGTTTAATTTATCGTAGGCCAATGCGTACATAGTGTCCGCAACGTTTAACAATACAAAAAGCCTAGAGTGCCCGAGATCCCAGACTGACATTGCAAAATTATCCAATCTTCAATTATATGATATTTAAACCGTCATATTTGTTGCAACACTATTCTCTACACGGAGAGTTTTCTCTTAAGATTTATCCTGAAAATTATGTAATCGTGAGACAACACCACGGCATTTCGAAGCACTCTATGAGTTTTTCGAAATTTTACAATACATTTTACTAGTAATTTTTAGGATAAATTTTAAGAGAAAATTCTCTCCGTGTATATTAAAAGCAATACTTAACTTTGACACTGTCTATGATAATTCTTGGCGCTTTAATGTTAAAGTATTATACACGGAGAGAATTTTCTCTTAAAATCGTGTAATCGACATGGCATTTTGAAGACCTTTATGAGAGTTTTTAGAAATGTCACCGTACATTCTACTAATAAAAATGTATACTTATCGTAAATATAGTAGAATGTGTGTGTATGGTAAAATTTGAAAAATTCTTCGAAACGCCGTTCCACGATTACATGATTTTCAGGATAAATTTTCAGAAAGGCTTCTCTCCGTGTGTACGATTCATGTATTGGTGAGACAGGTATTAAGATTATCATTAAATATTTTATTGTACGTATATCGAAATTCCAAAAATAATATTACCAAATTCAACTAATTAATGCAATTATTCATGTGATTTAATGAAATCTAACATTAATGACGGTTAATGACGGTGTGATATTATATGCTAATTAAATATTCCAATATTAAATGTCTAATGGCTCGTGATGTTGGAATATCGGCGCAATTAAATTTTATTTTCTGTGATCCATCTAATACGATTGTCGCGCATGTACATACTTTATGATTTGATCAGATATCATCAATCGCTTTGTTGTAATGGTATACCGATCGGTTCGATTACGATGTCTTTATTATTCGATGCCGCGGCTTAATGATCAATAATCCTCGAATCATACCCGCGTAATAACGCATAGTATCCACAAAAACGTTTCTCTTTCTGTCTCGTTTTCACACTTGTCAATTTGTATCTAAAAATTTGATTCAAACACTTGATTGTTTTTGCCAATCTTCTCGAGTGATTCGGTCGTCAGGCAATTTTCGATATTTAAGGGCAGTGTATTTTCTGAGACATCGCGATGAAGATCGAGACGACTGTCCATCGCGGGCTTTGTAACGGCGTATCGCCTCGCGATAGTTACCGCGCCGCTGGGCCCCGAGTTTAATAATCAATAATTTCCCCCTGGCGGCCCCGGGGTTGCACGTGTACGGACCGTGCCGCGATCGTGTCGGACCTGCCGCGAGAATTTTGTCCGTCGCCGATCGTCCTCGCAAGCGGCGCGGCGCCTCGTCATCCGGACGATACTTTCGCGACGACCGCGGAAGGGGGACCTGGACGTCTCCCCCTTCGAAACTCGGCCTCTCCGCTCTTTATCGCGGTCGTTTTATTTGACAAACAGCGTCCGAGCTATGCACACTTCCTCCGGGAATCTTGGCTTTCATCCGAGCCGTTACAGTGTTCTCGATTTTCGATGCCTCGCGCCCCCGGGCCGCCGATCTATATTATCGTCGCCGGACTCGTCGTCAGAAATTGATGAGGACGAGAGGCTAAGAGGTAATCGCTGTTAAATTCAGTTTATTACTACGGCCGTGTAATAATCTGTAGGACACGGCCCCGCCACTTGCAGAAAATTGCGAAACACGCGTTATCGAAATCTTGCCGAGCGAATCGCCATCGATCATACGTTGCACACCATTTTTGAAGCTACGGAAGTTACTTTTACTCTTATACTGAACCTATTGTAGTAATAATACACGGAGAGAATTTTTTCTTAACATTTGTCCCGAAAATCATGTAATCGTGCGACAACGTGGCATTTCCAAGACTTTTATGAGAGTTTCTTAAATTTTTAACATACGTTTTACTAGTGATAGGAAAGTCCCCTATTATGAGACAAGTTCCTAACATGAGATAGCGGGGTTTCGGTTAAATTAACAAGCATCATCTATCGGGTCCACCGTGAATTGATTGCTCTTGAAGTGAAATCTGTTCAGCGGAAAATTCATTGTTGGATCGTGCAATCGTTGTGAAAAAAGGACTTGTGATTGAATTTGGACGTTGAAAACCTCACATTAGAACTACAAAAAACGAAATACAATTTTTTGCAATTATTGAGATAAATTCTTGCGAGATATACTATAGCTTTATGATAAATAGTACACAATCGTAAAAATCAATTTTAGATTATAAATAATTAATATCTCGAACCCCTGTCGAAATTAATTTCTCGCGTAACAGTGAGGCGACTTGGTGAAATGGTATGTCTCCTGATAAAACGTGACACTTCCGGTTTCACCTGAGCGGGTTGACCGGTATCGGGTGACCAATCGGCTGCCGCTTGCAAGATGTTGCGACGCCTGAGGGCCCTAAGAATTGACCTGCGACCTCGGTCTCTTCTGTTGCCATATACCTCCTTGTCTTCGAGGCGATAGCTCAAACGATCGCGAACTTTCATTGTAGGATGCGCCGGTCGCGTTTCTCCAGACGACATTCGAGAAAAGAAAAGGATCCTTTTATTACACTTTGCGCTAAATCAGCGCTGATCAATTCTGCAGCCGAAAAGTAAATTGTCGTAAATTATCGAGTTTGACGTTTTTATCTCAACGAACGATTAAAATGTGACAATCCTGTGTTAAAATAAATGATTTCCTTAACAAGTAACGAAAAAATATTTTCAAACACATTGTAGAAAAATATTATAAAAGGACAATGGTAAACTTTTAAAAAACTCTCGTAAAACTCTTCCAAGTGCCGTGTTGTTCCACAGTTACATGATTTTCAGGATAAACTTTAAGAGAAAATTCTTTTTCCGTGTAGGAATTGAAACTTGATTATTAAAGATTAGTTTCTTCAAATTGCCAGTATAATAATAAAATTCCAAATTTTATTCGACCACAGCCGGCCACATTTGTTAATTAATCGGTCAATGCAGAAAATTTATTGCGACAAATATTATACCTCAGCCAGGGTTTGAACCTGGACCTCCCTTACTCTCTAGGCGTCTCACCAATTCGATCACTATTTTTCGCAATAAATTTTCTGCATTGACCGATTAATTAACAAATGTGGTCAGCTGCGGTCGAATGAAATTTGGAATTTGATTATTAAATTCGACCCGAGTTTTGAAATATTTCGCTTGACCCCGTCCCTAGTTTTCAATTCTTTGTTTCTACTGTCTCACATTTCACCCGACATCTGTTATTGTTATGTATCACACGTCCAAGTTTATTGTACATCCAATTCTTTATGCGTTTCACAGCGTGCGCTGGAATCTGCTTTTAAAGGATTCGCTGTTATCACTTTATATACGTTACCCACAGGTGCAACCTATATTCCCGACGTTATTTGCATGGCGACGTGATAAAATCTCGCTCGCATGTGCCAGGATATACAGGAAACCCGAGCAGATCCCCTCTGTCACTTGATAGTATCAATTCGTCGTTAACGAGTCTATTCGCCGCATTTGTATCACACCGAGTGTGTAACGTTATTTTACACACCTTATATTTTATTTTCGAAATTAACCGTGCGATAAGCGATAAATAGTAAATTAAATCGTTTGATATTTTATACTAAGAAATGATCGCGATTTCATAGAATATTCCTTTCCAGAGATTCGAGCTAGGGAATTAGAGATAATTTCCGTATTATTATTGCGTGTAATTTTTATCCTTTATTCCTTGCCGCTCTTTTGCGATTTATTCTCATTTGGAAAGAAACCACATTTTTCTCTGCTATCCCAGCGGTATCGTTGGGTCGTTTTATTATTTCCTATTGTGATCCCCATGGTGTGTGCGTAGCTTTCGCGGTTATGTGGTTACCTGTCCGCCTTCCTCGAGTGCAGGTGCAGCCGATATTTACCGTGTTATTTACAATTTACGCGGTGAAGGCGATAAAATCGGCCGTGCGTGTTCGTAAGCGGAGAACGAGCATGTCAATATTGAAAATATGGAACGATATTTTATTATGCTCCTCCTATTATGGGGATTGTGTGTGCGTACTTTCGCTTCTTTCGCCGGCCGACCTCTTCTATCCTTAATTCTCCCGGCCCTTGTGTCGTCGCAATTTCGACTGCACAATTTTTCCGGTACACTCGAGCCGCACAATAACGTAATTGTAGAAAGATCGTTCTCACTGGCAGCCTTACGAATAGCACAGGGCACGAGCTAGTACATTAATTCCGCTTATCACTAGGCGGGAGAGGATTATTGCCAAAGGTCCTTTGCCGTATGCGCTCCCTCGGCGATGTTTGCTCGCTCTTTAATCGAACGGTTTATTTTATCGCTCGTGTAATTACCGTAAATTATTGACGCTTAATTCCCGATTTACCGCACTTAACGCTCCGATAACGACGACTTCAGCGATCTTACTTGCGCCCTGGTGATAGCTGCGCCGCGTTACAATATTACATCTGGACTTAATGCGGCCGCCTTATCGTTAAATGGTTACTTAAGGATTATGCGAAGACCTTAATATGGGATTTAATAGGGCGCATAATATGTGTCCGATCAGAATATTTATCGTAGTCATTGTGTGACGATTCGACACCACGACAAAATGCAAATCCGAATGATACGAGCAATTTTATCATTTCAACGGGTTTAGCGAGGTTTTCATCGTATACGTAATTCATTGCAATTACATTGTACGTAAGAGAATTCAATTCCAGTGGTATTTAGTTAGGTATAGACACCTGTTAACTGAATGAAAGCTTGAGAATACTTTTGACACATTGATTGTTAATTTTACATCGCTGAAGATGGCAAATTTGAGCGGAACCGTTTGAGGATCGTATCCAAACAATAATTAAATCTGAACTGCGAAAAGTAATATTGGGCGACGGGAGAATTAAATCTGAATCCGTTACGCATCAAGATCCTCGCTACCCTTACTTCAATCTCTTTACTAGCGAGACTTCTTGGAACTGAATTTCTCTATTTATTAATTTCACTTAAATATATTACAACCAAGACTCGGGCTATTAATCTAAATTTAATTAGGCATTTTTTATCTCATTAATTCTATAGTTAAATCTGTGAATTCTTCTTTCCATGAAAGATAAATTCGAATCGAAATGTTTTTTTTTAGATTTCCATGAAAGAGTAATCTAAAAGAACATTTTGACTCGAATTTATCTACTCAATTTTTATAATACGTCTGGAATCACAGACGAATCACACGGGCGACTAAGCATCTCGTTAACTGAGAAATTAGCGGGCGCGCGAAATGATTAATAATTAACGATACGGACCAAAATATATTTCGATCGATCGACCATTAATGGCTCAATTGCCGAGATAAACACCGTTGATAAAATTTGTCACAAAAATAGCCCGCACGACACGCGTTCGCCAGCACCGCGTGTCTTATTAATGCATGCTGTAACACAATCGCGTCGTGTCTATCTCTTCTCTGAACGCGCGGATGAATCATCGAAAGGGATAACCGTTCCCGTGGCAAACGTTATCATTAGCCGACAATTAGTCAAGATACCAGTTGCCATTACACGTAAATCATGTGCTACGAAGCTTCCAGTGCGGTCGACGCGTCAGCGAATCACTGGTTAAAGAATCTCTTTAAATAATTCAAAGGTGGCTTCTTCGATTAAACTTATTTTATGTTACAATTGTCGATCTTTTATATCGCGAGCGTTTAAAGGTACGAGATCATTAATAAGTGACTACTGGTTGTAAAACCATTTTAATAAACAATTATATTAATACAATTAATGATAATTTGAAAAGTCGATGGAAATAAGAAACGTGTGCTGCTCCTTCGCTGGTGCATTAAGTTTCACTTCTCGAGTGCGATCCGTTCTCTCCTTTTACTTCTCGCTTTCTGCCTCCGTATCTTTGGTTTTTTCCGCGCCTTTTCCCTCGTCCTTCGCAGTCTGGAATAGCTTCTGATAATCGTAGTGGTGCGGCGGCGTAGTCGGGACGGCTCGTTACCTTTACAAATCGAGCCGGCCGATCAGATTCGCGCCGGATGTGCAACAGGTGAAATTACATGTCGAGAAAATTGCCGATCGTCGATCTCCTCTTGCCTCTCCTCCGGCCAGAGTCTTCCTCCTTTCTAGTCGCCTCGCGCGTCTCTCTAATTGCCGACTTACAAACTTTCTTCATTGTTTTCTCAATTTTTGCCAACGTTGCTTATATTAAAAAATCCACTGCTCCTACCTCGATTATTTGCTAGCATTGTTACAGCAATTACACGTATCGACTTAAAACAGCACACAACGGGCGCAAATTTTATGTATCGAATATCGTGTCGAAACGATCGAGATCGATTAAATTGTTCGGACCGTGGCACATATATACCATATATTGCCAACACTTAGCGAGCTGTATTGCTGGATCATACGCCAAGAGCATTAATTCGGATTTCATGGCGAACGATGTGCTACTTCGATTAGCTCCGGAGCACTGTCGTGTCCCGTTATTTCACGTATCGGAAATTAGTATCGCGGAGATACGCGGCGCAGATACGCTCGCCGCTATTCCCATTAATCACACGAGTCACGTCCGCTCATGATCCCGAATATCGAGCATTATAGAAATGATTTAGCTTCAACGCGCGGGGGTCGCGCACCCGGCACGAACGTGATTTAATATATGTTTTGCAGTCTGCAATCGTGAGCACCACGCCCGTCTCGACGGGCCGGCGTGGCATGGCATGGCATGGCGTGGCATGGCTTGGCACACGCCAGCCCTGACCTTTTCCATCCTCCGCTCGTTCCGCGTAAGATCGAGAGATTGCGGCTTCCAGCCGCGATCGGCGCGAATGATGCCTTTATACGACGGCCCGAAATCCGGCGTGTACGGCCATTTCGGCCCCCTCCCCCCTCTCGGGGCGGCCTTTTCATAGAAATTAATTAAAAGTAACGTGTTTTCATCATCGAGGCGTTTCGTTCCCCGTGGTTTTGCTTGGTACGCTCGACAGGAGCGAAATCCCGATGTAACAAGTCACGCTCGTACACACGCGTTTTTTTTACCGGCCAATTTAATTATAATAACCGCCCCGGTGTCTCGTTTCGTACAGCGGATTGTTTGTATCGAGGCAAGATTTTTGCGACACTAACGTACGATATATTGCAGTTGTAGTAGAGGAAAGTTCTCCATTACGCGGTAGGCTTCTAATATGAGATAGCAAGTTTCCAGCAAACTTTAATCGCGAATCTTTATTCACGATTACACGATCTAATGAATTTTCCACTAAACAGATTTCATTCCAAGAGCAATAAATTAACGACGATGCCTATTAATTTAGTAAAAATCCTGCCATCTCATGTTACGAGCTTATCTCGTAATAGGGGACTTTCCTCTATTATTGGAAATAAAGTCCTACTGGGAATGAAGAAGAGACTATAAATAAGAACGATAAGGATAAGTTAATTTCTCGAGACAAAATATTGTATAGATATCGACAAAAGTGGATAAACTTAGTTTATACTTAATTATATAATGTTCTAGAAATAGGTGGTGTGTAATGAAATGAGAATGAAATGAATAATTTAGCAGAGATAATTAAATTTCATGAAAAAATATATATCTCGAAAAATGTGCGCGAGGAAAAATGTAAGCGAGAAACTGGATTAAGGCTGGAATAAATTATTCGAGACGAGAGAGGTAACAGTCGTTGCAAAATGCAGCTGCTGTAATAATCCGCCTGTTACATGCAAATGAGAAGTTTTCTGCCGAAGAGTGTTCTATCAACAGACGCGATTATTAAGTTGTAATTCTTCTAGCAGCTGTGACTTAATTACAATACGTTCCAGTTCCGGGCTCGCAGATTTTATTATAATGCGGCCAAGTCGTCTCCAGATACAAAGGCCGTTCTCTTTGATGATATTACAGCTAGTTATGATTACGAAACGTTAATTAACGGGTCGCCGCCGCGCCGTTACGTTCGTTAGATCGATTGCGAATTATTCGAAAGTCGTCCCTTTGATGGGAATCAAGTCGCGATCGGTTCCCACAATAACCTACCGCTACCCTCTCTGCAGTCGCCATTTTCATCATCCCCCAATCCATCTATTTCGCTGACAAGTGGTCATATTCGGTCGATAGTAATACGGCTGCAACTCGTCCATATATTCATGCTCGCTCACAGACACTAGGTGGTCATGCATTGTATATTCAATCTTGAAACGATTACAATAGAGAGGCTAGATACTACTGATATAACCATCGTGTAATAATTTAAAATAGTTTAACCAAATTCTCTTTGTCTCTCTTCCTCTTTCTCAGTCTTGCATAAAGTGATAAAAATACAGGGTGTTTCCTACGTAAGTAAACGACAGAGGCGCGTGAGACTAAAAAAAAAACAAGTAAGTGTTGAAAATGTAAGAGGATATTCCTTGGTCCATAGGACAGTTTTCTCGTAGAATAAACCAAGGAAATATCTCCTTATATTTTGGACACTTAGATAACACCTGCATGTTCCCCTGTACTCCCTTGTTAAAACATGTTCTTTTATCAAAGAATAAAATAAAGCTTCCAAGATATAATAAATGGGCAAAATAGACCGTTCGTAAATATAATGTAGATAAAAGTTTTTATTAACGATTTATTGGAATATTAATCATCATGTAATAATTTAAAATAATTTAACCAATTCTTTCTCTCTCGGCCTTGCATAAAATTATAAAAATATGTCTAATTCCCTTGTTAAAATTATATTATAAATTATAAATTATATTCTTTTTTCGAAAAGTAAAGCTTCCAAGATATAAAACACAATTTTTGCTGCTCGTAAAAATACACTGTTAGATAAAAGTTTTTTTAAGAAGTTCATTGATGATTCATTAACCGTCTGCCTTGTTAAAATTATATTATAAATTATAAATTATATTCTTTTTTCGAAAAGTAAAGCTTCCAAGATATAAAACACAATTTTTGCTGCTCGTAAAAATACACTGTTAGATAAAAGTTTTTTTAAGAATTTCATTGATGATTCATTAACCGTCTCCAGATTTACCAAAGAACCTTAAACACACACGATGGCTCCGTGCGCGTGTGCCGTGTACACCCATAGAGAAGCTCGATTCGGCTGGCACGCGTGTCGCTGCACGTGTGAGTGGAGCTTCCGGCGAGTGTCGCTGCACGCTTCTTAAAAGCCCGCTGCACGCGTGGCCGCGCGCAGTCACGTATGGGGGGTCTCGCGGGTTCCCACGGGCGGATGTGCATTGTGGCACCGTACGTACACCCACGGGGGAACGGAGCGTCGTCGTTAACCGAATCATTCGGTCACATGCCACGGGGTTGCCGACCCACAGAAGCGAGTCCCCTTCTTCACGCCCTCGTGCACGCACGACGACACACGCCGCCTCGTTGACTTGTCCCTGTACGAAACGCAGGTGGTTGAAAGAGGGGTGTCTTGCTGATATATACAAAATGCATGCTGATATCTTATTAGGAAAACGATACGGCGTAACGCGAGAACGAGTTGCACTGTCTAAAACTCAATCAGTGAATTGTCACTGATTTGCAGTTATATAAGTATATACCACTGAAAATCGCAGTGGTGTAGCTGTAAATCACTGACTGTTCACTGTTTTCAGTGACAATTTACTGATTGATTTTTAGAGAGCATATTTGCCTCAGGTTAAAGCCAACGGTACACGATACTATTTTTCTTGCTGGATTGCTTACGAGAGCCAATCAAGATTTAGCCTTAAGTCACCTGATGTAAAACTCTGCATCCTGATTGGCTCTCGTAAGCAATCTAGTAGGAAAAATAGTATTGTGTACCGTTGGTGAGATAGTGATGAGAAAATGATTGAATGATGGGGACTGACGATATAAATAACAATACATAAGAATCGAGCTAAAAATCCGAGTTTTTGAAAATGGGGTAAAAAATTAAGTGAAAAGCCAATATTCTTGGATAAAAAACTGTCTTTCGGTAATTTTGAAAGATCGATTGATCGGTACTTTTTGGTATTCTTTATTTTTAAAGTTTTATGATGGCTGAGAAAACTCTCGAGCATAGGCGGTTGCTATTTTGTTACCTCGCGGATCAACGGTGAGAATAACAGAACATGAAGGTCTAAATTTGTCGCTGATTTTTCAAAGCCGTGCTTCAAAGGTTAATTAATGAGCGTCAGATTTAGATTTTTACTGTACATTTTTGAAACTAGACACTCTGAGTAATTAATGAGATAGAAAACCCATTTTTCGGGAGGATTAAGAAATATATTAATAAATTTAAAAAAACTCGATCCCTAAAGGTGGGTTTCTTATCCTATTAATTACTCAGAACGTTCCCAACTTCAAACATTTATAGCACAAATCTAATTTTGATGCTTTGAAGCATTTTCAAAGGGTCTCTATTTATTTTTTACTACTCTTTTAATTTCTACGTAAGAAAAGAGTAAATGAACTCTGTGAAATGTTCTTTCGTGATTTACTTGTTCAGAATTTTTGCTACACAGTGCATGTGATACAATTTTTTCGAAAGATGCTACGTAATTTTTTAAAGCAATGAGGCGTTGCCGCGCCTGCGGGTTGCCGGTGAGAACCTATGCAGTTTTTCTTACGGTATTTATCCACGCACGATCGGATTCCGCGGTTAGGGCGAAACCGAAACACCGCCTCGAAGCGATATCCATTGGTGTACGGCGGGGAGCAATTGCGCTCGAAGGAAAGATAATTCGGTCGATTTCGCGCATCCGGTCGCGCGTTGATTGATCGTTTTCGCGATAATTAACGGCGCACCCAGGACTCATTAAGTCCTTCTGACTGAGCGCAATGCTGATTTTGCCATTCTCTCGATGCAGCTCGTTGGTTCGGACATTTTCGCAAACAATTGCCACAAACATTGTACGAAGATAATTTTCATAGACAAACTTAATTGCCGGACATTCCGGCAATCAGTCATGATTTATTACGAGACCGGGTATTTTCGAACAATCGTTCAAGTCCTTCGAAACCATTGAAAGGAGTCATTAATTTCTATTGACACTCAAATGAGTTATTAATGATACGAGCGTTGTGGCGTTACTCTTAATAGAAATCGTATATTCGAACACGGATCTGCCTCGCCGATCGGTACCGGGGACGATTCATCATTCGATTCGGCGAATCTCCAAATCGTTCGGTTATGCATACGACTTCGCGGACTGCGAACGAGAACATATTTAATCGTTTCTTTGATTAGCGAGCCGGTTCTTCGGGCTCGCGCGACACTTTCGGGACATTGCGTTTAATTGAGGGCGTCGTCCCGATTTTACGAGGCGGCACTGACGAACGAGTTAAAAGGCCTCGTCGGTGTGCGATTCATTCCCGACTGAAGCGTAATTTCCGTGCGCGTTTTCGCATAACGAGCATTTCGAAAATTCAATGCGGTTGAACTTCTTGAAAGATATGCGAACCGTTGTACGCGCGTATCTTTGTTTTACGAGGTTGTTTTACTTGCCATCGAGGAAATAATTGAGAGAGCTCATCTTTATACCATTAATCCACGCTCCCGCAATTATTTGCTTCTCGCGAGAGGGATATTTCTCCGCGTCTCGCTCATTATACCGCACAAAGCTGAGCGCGTGTGCCTGCATATTCATATACAATCATTTCTTTGTTGTGTAAAACAAATCGCGTAGGGCCACGCACTCTGCCTTTTACCCGCCGGAAAAGAAATAAGATTATTTTCGCACCTTTGTTCTCTGCTTTCGGTACGTTTCTCCCTCGTTTCACACGTTCTTTGGCCGCAGGCTGATTCTAATATAATATATATGCAGATGCAAGATCTATCTCGATTTCACATACATCGCGGTTTTCCTCTGTCAAGCTTGCAACGCTTCAAATTAGAATGCGCTCGAGTATGTGGCACTCTAAAAAAATGCTAGCACTCTTTTGTTCAGACGTCGTAAACGACTGTCGTTCAGTTCGGTCGCGCTAATATCTCCGCGAACGTAGGGAGTTGCCATCCCGTCGCTCAGCGTATTCCTGTTCGTAACGTCGCTAGTTTCATAAATTCGCGATTCATTGTGCCAGCACGATCGCCATTTTTGCTTCTGTCCTATTGCCTCTCGCTTCCTCAAGATATCGAATACTTTAGAGAGTACTCTTTAAAAGTCAATTAGTGCATCATCACTGACATCGGTTACATACTTGTAACTGAGGAATTCAGTGCTATATTTATAACTGTGAGTCAATGAATATTCACTGTTTTCAGTGACAATCCACTGATTGTCTTTAAGGCCCGGTTTCACCAACGTCGCTTAACTTTAAGCTTAGCTTAATTCGTTGTTTGTTTCTTTTCCACTGTTACTTTGGAAAGGGACATGAATTGAACTAAGATCGAGCCCTAGAGAGCGGAAAGTATGAATTAAACTAAGATGAAAAGTTAAACGACGTTGGTGAAAATCGGAGTAAGAAGCACTTCCCATCGTATTAGATCGCGAAGAGCGGTTCGGTTGTACAAGGGTGGAACGCACCGAGCGCCGATCGCACGGTGCGAACACCGTTCGGGCTCACGCAGGAGATAGGATCTCGCGCATACGGGAACAGGCAGCGTCCTCGGCCTCGGTCTCAGTCTCGGGCTCCCTCCAGGCGTAAGCCGGCTACGCCATTAAGCTGGAATTCAGGTGTATTAACGATGCTGGAGCCTGGACCGCGCGCGGCAGGTACGTAGCGACCACCCGTGGCCACCCGGTAGCACACTAATGGCAACGCTACGGCGGAACCGTTCGTTAGAGAGATTTTATTTCGCCTATCTTACGCGCTCGCGCACCGAGCAACACGACGTTTACCGTCGTCGGCGGGGCGCACGGTGGGAAAGGGTTACGGGGCGCAATTGTAAGGACGATTGCGTCGCGCTCGTACTCACGGGACGTTACCCTGATTGCCGCGGCCTCGACGAGGTCGACTGATTGCGAGAGGCTTTCGCGGTGCTCCGCGATATTTCACAAAGTGCCCCCGAGATCACATTGCCGTTCCATTAATTACTATATTAATTACTGTGCTTTCCTCATGCGGAAATAGGACATTGGGAGTCGGGCGGGGATGTTAATTCGACTGCTACAACTTCGGCGGTCCGTTGAAATTAAACGAGAGGTTTTAAGAAATCACGCGCGACCCGTTGTGTACTCTTAATTATTATGTTAATTTTTAACTCCAATCGGTTTGACGATGTGCGAAAAACTCTACGTCTCCACACGACTCTGTTCATTTGTACACCTCTCGCGGGACAAATTGCCCAGGCGGAAATCGAGCGGCGATGCGACTAATCCTGCGGGAGTATAAGCAGGCTGCGTCGAGCCTTTGTGCTCTTATTTGAACGCGAGGCTAAGCGGCATCGTCGTTATCGAGAAATTCCAGCGTAGGTTCCACAGGTGTTACGCGCAAATAAATGAAGGCGCGTGCATTCATTGAATTATTTATTTCTCCGTCGTAAAAAGAAGTCTCTATCTCCGATGGAATATCCTCGCGATGATATATTATCCTCGTTAATGCTGAGATGTAAAATTATTTTATTTTTAGCTTGCACTGATTAATACTAATAACGTAAGATTTATGTTGGAGTCGTAATACTAGGAATCTAGTTAACATTTTACTAACTCGCTTGCAATCACGTCTATCGCAAATGCATTCACGCGAGTTAAGATTTTAGTAAGAATTGAAATATTTAGAATACTTGTAACTGTTATGCCGCTGACTAGGCCAGGACATGGGTAGTCGGGATCGTTGCCAGGAGCACAAATGCGCGGTGTCGAAAGGCCATATGCCAATATATTAATCAAAACCTTTTATTAAAAATCTACATAAATACGTACACTCGTATAGTTCACTTAAGATTGACCCGCCCCTTCCTTCCTTTCCATTCCTTTTTATATCAATCGCGCTTGGCCCTGTTGTCAGGCCACTTATTGTTTAGTAAGCAGTTGTTCCGTTAGCAACTGTATTGCGCGGCTTCGATGGATTCGTACTTTGCTCCGGATACTCGTTTTCGGCAGTTATCTGATACCTTGCCGCGTGCGAAGTCGTCGTCTGATGTGCGGTATATCGCAGGTTCGACGATACTCGGCCGGCAGTTGCATAGCGAGAGTCGTGCAGCATGTCGTGCCAAGAAGTATGTTAATGGCCGAGTACGTTTGTACAACAAGGTGAAATTATATAACTTTCACCTAACTTATAAAGACTTATACGAGATTGCCATTACACTCGTATTTTTATTGCGTGTTTCAGGTGGTTCTGCCACTTCGACGACGATAATTACGTGAACGTGCCGCGCCTACTGAAGCTTCTGGACAATTACAACCCACGGGAGGACTGGTATCTCGGCAAGCCCTCGATACCTGCGCCCTTGGAGATCACCAGGCAGGGCCCGGAGCCGCAGAAACGACCGGTGAATATAGATTAAATACGCTTTCTTCTTTCTCGTACTTTCCGTTCGTTTTTTCGATATACTTCTGCGTGGATTTGCCGTCGAAAAAAGTCTCCCCAAAGACGGCAAGTAATAACGTGTAAGCACTGCACAGTATAAATCAAATTACCCGCGGGATTGACTGATCCAATAATCCTTGGGACACGTAACGTACTTGCGTTTTTACGAGATACATCGGCAGTGAATAATTGAAAAAAGAAAAGGTCAAAGATAGTCTAAGAAAACGTACAACGGGAAGTCGAAGATTTCAACCGAGTAACACGAGCTAAGATTCGTTTTTACATTTTATTCTGAAAAAGTTATGAATATCTCTTCTTAGCAAATCATTATTTTGAATCATATAATACAGAGGATAATTGGCGTACGAATTATCTAATCTTATCATTTTCTTGCAACTTTAGGATTTGTTGCCTTGAATTAGCTTATCTCGCGGACAGTTTTTTTTTTATCACTTAATATTCGAAAATTGGGACGCGTCTAAGATTAGCCACCCATCCGTTCAACCATATAACGTATTTCGAGGGACCACCTACTTCGATTTACCTAGATTTACTTATACTCTATGGATCGTGCGACCTATAATTACACCCTTCTCCGAAAGCCAACTTATTATCGCCCCTCGCGGCCGGTCAACCGAAGGAAATTGTCCCTCAGGATTTATTTAGCGCCGTAATAGCTCAACAGTAGCAATTTGACGCAATGACAGTAACGAGCGCTGCACAGACACGGCTTCGCCGTCCAGCGCGTCGCGAACGTGAAATTCGTCCGACCACCTTTGAAGCTTCCGGCGGATCTCGATGAAATTAAACCCGCCGGAGGAAAAAGAAGCCGAGAGGTGCTCTCAGATGAAAGAAGGGAAGCGAAGGGAAGCGAAGGGAAGCGAGGGGCAAAAGGGAGGGAGGCAAGATTATTCGCGAGATTTTCCCTCTTCTCTCCTTCTCCTCTCCTTACCTCACGGTCTTTACGCGAGAAGCGTTACCGTACCGCGACGTCACTAACGGCCGGTCTCATCGAATTTATGCATCCGCGAGGCGGCGGCTTCCGGCAAAGTCGAGCGTGCATATGTCTTGGGTTTAAAGTGAAATAAGGATCGCTCCGTTTTGCGAGCAGTTCGTTCGACTGTGGAGGCAAAGAATATCGCGCGAAGAAAATGCGCGATAGCGTCTATTCTTTTTAATGCTCCCCGGCGGCGCCGCGAGCTTCATGCTATTATCTCGCACCTTGCGTATATATATATATACATATATATATATATCTTATCCCCGTGCGAGTGCATGATAGGTTTTTATGGGTGGATCTCGTCTCGAGCTCGCGCCCGTGAAATTCCGATTTTCCTCCGCGGGAGATGCAGTCGTTGCGACCGCGGGCGGTTCACCGTCTTCTCGGATATTCAATCTACGACACTTTTTGCGCGCACCAATGCGCGTATCTCCGCAAAATTGCTCCCGGAGATTCGGCATGTGAGACGTTCTATTCTTCTATCGGGAGTTTATAAGCAGTGACCGGAAAAGACGTCGCGGACGTCGAGCTTTTGAATAAGTAGCGATGAAACTCGGCTACAGCTTAAAAACACAATAAAGTTGTATTGAATTTTTAATTTTATTACACTTTTCTATTATACTGGGTGTTATGTAATACGCGCCTCATCTTTTATTTACGAGTAGAGCGGACTGGACTGAGTCGAAAAGTCCTCTACCATTTTGCAATTTTCGCAATACTTTACATATTATTAATTATTAGTTTATTATACGTAGCCGTTACCGTGTGTCATAAACAACTGCCCACGCGCCTAGCAACACCAATCGCGGGACGGCCGCATCTCGCCGCGCGTTCGAATTGGGCGGCAGGCCGGGCTAAGACAGCGATTTTTAATAATTAATAACTCGTTAACTATTGCGAAAATTGCAAAATGGTAGAGGTCTTTTCGACTCGGTCTAGTCCGCTCTATCCGTAAATAAGAGGCGGGTATTACATAATACCCTGTATATTTTTGATTATACATTTTCATATTATAGCAGTCTTCCCTTCTTTACTTTCGAAATTGCGATTCTGCAAACGTTTCTTTCTTCTTGGAAATTCCTGAGAATTCTAAATCGCGCGTCTACAAACTGTCTCATGAGACGATAGCCGTTGTAAACTGATGAATTATGAATTGCGAATAATTTGTCTCGATCTTGAAATTATATTATGAATTTTAAATCACCCGAAAGATGAATATATTTGCGAGAGGGAGCGAGGTATAGAGCGTCTTTTCAAGGCGCGGCGAGCGAAGAAACCCGCCCGTGCACAATCACGAATCGATAAAAGCCCGTCTCACGTGCTGCTTTAGGAGATACACGATGCGATTCGGATGTCGTCGATATGATCGCCGGCGCTCGGCAGCCGACAGTTAAAGGAAGCCCGCGATCTTATCACGACGCGGTGTCATGCTATGAGGCCATTAATCCTTTTTCTTCTGCCGAGACGAGAAATGAAAAAGGAGATCCGTCGTCGTCGCCGACGGTCGCTCACGGTCGAGAGGACAGATCGATTTTATACCCCGAAAAAAAATAATAAATTCCAGTACACGCGCGTCACTCGCTTTAGAAATTGATAACCGCTTTTAATTCGCTCGCGTTGGGAATTTTAAAAAATATACCTCTTTGCTTTTTTTGCGCCACTTTCGCGATACACGCGCGTCGAATCAATTTTTAAACCGATCGGTTTTTACGCTCGCGGGATTTGCATCCCGCGGCGGAAAGTTGGACGAGGTGCGAATTGGAAAAGCTGCTGCTCGCGCGCTTCTTCTTTCATCGCGGGGAGAAAAAGGCACGAGGTCGCCGGGGGGGAAAATAGATAAAGACGAGTGGGATTCGTGGTGCTCTCGAGATGAAACGATAAATCTTGCAAAGCCCGTAGGATCCGTTCTTCCTTCTGAGATTAACCGCTTCTTATAAGGTCCGATCGAAGCCATTCATCAAGCGCCTTTCTTGATATCTCTTTCCCTGATTTCTCTCCGCCGCTCGTTAAAGTCTAATCATAGTACGGATTCTGATTCTGTCCTTTTTCTGCTATCCATGAACTTGGCGCGATCCATGATTGCCAATAACCGATCGGACCTTTCACTACCGAACAGACTACCGTACTCGTAGAGATTGGGCAGGTAGAGCAAACGAACGAGATTTAGCTTTCTGATTTATCGAGTAGTTTGTTTATTCAGAAATGTGCTGTATTGCGGTGTATTTCAGAAATTTTTTCTTATTCAAAATCCTAAATAGAGATAACATCCTAGACTTTGGTATAATATTTTGACAGATTGGAAGTATTTTCAGAGGAAAACAAGTCGTTTACGCTTAATTTCTGTACATATAATATGAAATTTTTCAATTGTTAAACTTTGAATTAAATTCTACAAAAGTAAAGTACATTTCAAGCGAATAGTAATTTATGTTTGGATATTGAAGTTTGCTTGTGAAACAAATATTGATTTGTAAAGACTCCTGTTCTCATTACGGGCCGGCTTCATCAACGTAGTTTAATTTCAGCTTAATTCATCTTTTATCTCTTTCCAACCGCTCTCGCCCTTGGAAAGAGACAAACAATGAATTAAACTGAGATTAAAGTTAAACGACGCTGGTGAAACTGGGCATAAAAGGTCAAAATATACGAGTCAAAAATTTTTAGTTTTTTTTCCAAATTGAGAGCAATTAACGCGAGAAATATTGCAAGAATTATTGATTCATAGAAAGAAGAACGGACGTACAAATTTAATGCGGGCGTTCGCGGAAAATCTCTTGCACGCTTATCCGGCCGTCGCAGGGCATTTTTCACACCATTATTTCACGCGGGACTGTCGTCGTGAGATCCGGTCCGACAACTACCACGGGGCCGATGCCAGTCATACGGTGAACTCATTATCGGCCAGCGAAAGATACACGAAACACGATTGATCGCAGTGTATGTGCACGTTGGTGTATCGATCGTCGCGTGGTAACCCATTTAAGGTGATGCGGCGTTCATGCGGAATTTAAATTGGTCGATACCCTCTGACACATTCCCCTGATAGCGTTTTTAATGCATTAAGCCAACAAAACTAGCGTTAAACACAAGACTGTCTTAAGTGGAAAAAAATCTGGTGAGATGATTGAGACGTGATAAGCTAACCGTTGCTTCGACAAACGTGAAACGCGGAATCCCTAAGGATAATTCATAATGCCTGAATTACCTTATTAAATTCTATAACGCCGTGAATGTTGTACGAAAGTGGAGCAATTCATGATGAAAGATTTTATGCGTCATGAAAAGAATGTAGATCTCTCCCGTTCCGTTTTAATCTGATCTTATGTAAAATAAATCTCGGCTGGGGCATACATTACGCAGGATTTACGTAAGGTGACAGGCTCGGAGATCAGTGCTCCGATCGTTTTATTCCAGTTTTATTACGCGGCTATTTGGCACAGTGCGTTTCTGCACGGTGAATGGACATTGTTCGCTTCCATGCGGTTTGTATAAAAGAGTTCTGACTCGATCTCGGACGTTTTTCTGCCCTCTACGTGGTCCTCTTTCTTCGCGGTCCTCTTCATTCAGCCTTCTTACGATCTGGTCGGACCAGTATCGTGTGCACGAAACCTCTTGAAAGTCGATCGACCGCGGTTCCTGTGAGCACAAGTATCGATAACACGCATGCCAACCCGTTTAAGCCCGTTTTTTTTGGGCTTATACCAAAATCATTTTTATGCGAATGACGTCCGTCGCCGTGATACGAATTATAATAAAATAAAAATCGTGCTCGATCACTTCCTCCCCGCACCGGACACGATCTGCGATCCGCCCTTTAATTAAGCGAAGAAACTTTGCTTCTTTATCTGTAGTCATTTCATAAAAAAGATAATTTGCGTACAAGAAGATGGTTGCCGGACTACTTGACTCAAAAAGACGGTCGTTACTTGCGCTGTAAATCCTCTTCTTAATATTCGCAAATGTAGACGATTCATTAATTTGTCGCGTTTCAGAAAGTCAGCGCTGAAACTTTTTATTTTGCTATGCCTGCTGTTCGGCGAGAATACATTTAGTTTTCGTCAGATTTTTCGGCCGCCCTCTCGCAGGATTAAACTATTCTTAACTGACATATTTGAACTTGCCACAACCTGGTGCAGTAAAAACTTAAACAATTATATCAATAATTCCTATCCTCCTCTCTCGCATTAAATATAATTGACTTGGGTCCGGTTTCACCAACGTCGCTTAACTTCAATTAGCTTTGTCTCCTTCCAACTGTTACTCTAGAAAGAGACAAACGTGAATTAAACTAAGATTAAAGTTAAGCGACGTTTGGTGAAACCGGACCTAACTCTATTGAGATAAGAGTAACACATATGTAAATTAAACAGGTTTGCGTCTGGCATAAATCTCTCGATATTATAACATTTTATTCTAGATTACAAAATTTTTGAAGATTAAAATATACCCCTTTCTCAATAATAAATATCGACTGATCTCTCTCGCAAGGTCGTGTCTCGATTTTACGCAATTTTCGGTTTTTCTGCTTTAAACGCTCATTCTGGTCCAGAATGAATGTTTAGGCAGAAAAAGAGAAAATCGAGATACGACCTCGCGAAAGAGATCAGCCGATATGTCGATCCTATCTTATGATAGATCCAAGTTTAACAGCCTTGGACCCGGAAATCTTTTCTGTGGGCGCGGTCGCGATTTCGGTCACGTTGCGGCGTCGTGTGCCCCTTTGCGCGCGGATGCGGCCGCGTCCGCATCCTTGTTCTTATCTCGGGCGCGAATCGCGATTCATGGCGCGACATGGGCCCGCAGTGGGATCTCCGCTCGCATGTACGGCGTAATACCTACGGTGTAATACACACACGGCGGGTGAAAGGTGGTTACGCGTCCGCCGGCCGAGGCGGAGAGTACTTGAATCCGTTGCCGTCGTACGCTGGCCGTCTTCGTGCCGGCTTCGTTCCTCCGTCGTGGTCGAGTCGCCTCTCCCGGCCGACCCCCCATGGGTGTGGTACCATCTTCCGAGCGAGATTATGGTCTCCGCCGTGGACGTTGCTCCCCGCAGGCTTCGCGTACTCGTATATTATATTTGCCCGAGAAATCCCTCCGACTCGCTCGGCGCGCACGTGTGTGCGCGCGCCCGGCAAGAATCGGCTCGTTACTGCCCCGGCAACTGGAGCGGTCCGCGACGCTCCTTCTCGCGAACAATATTGCATCTAAAAGATACGCCCGCGATTAATGGGAGGCAAGGATACGCGGTAACATCTCTGACAGACGGCGTTTTGTTGCGATTCTTTTTTGCGTCGGGGCAAAATTTTCGGACACCCTGTAGCGTGGCGTAATACACATTTCGAGACCCGCCATCAACCGCAGGAAGCCGAGTTTCTTCGCTAAGGCGTGCTGCGTCGTTAAAGTTTTTGCAGTTTTTTTTTCCAAGAATTTTCGACGAGCTAGCCGATTTTTAAGTGGATCACCAAGCGAGTTTGCCGTTCAACGCGTTACACGCGTAAGTCACTTCAATCGATTTAACGCACGTTGAATCTCTCAATAATGGAAGTATTAGATTCGATAAAGGTGGGTAGTGCGACGCGAATTGTGTTGCGTTTCTTGAGGAAATTATTTCCTTAATATGTTAGGCTCAAAACCTTTCAACCCACCCTCGTATTCCAGTAAATAGCTTTTAGTTAGACTCCTAAACTTAATTCTAGTGATGCCACGCTGTTCTCTGATTTAGTCCGAAGAGTGGAACACTGTCGGTACACAAAAGCCACATAATCTGTACATTACTGAAATGTTTTTATGAATTAACAGTCTAGGTGCAAAAGGTGCAGAATCACTCCAGCATTCCCTTAATAACGTGATATTCGCTCAACGTATCGGCTCACGTGAGACGGTATTCGCTTCCGAATGCGTTCGCGTTGCGGAAAGTCGGCGGTCGGGCACAATTAACGTCCGCGGATTGACGAATGGTCAAGGCTCGCGGTATACGGTCGATCCGTAAAAGCGTGAGAGCGTGGCAACTAGATGCACGCTGTTTGCCGAAGGGATAATTAACTCTGCTGAGTGGCCCGCGGGGCGCGTACGCGCGGATCGTTACGTGCGGATTTCTTTCGGTGGCCTGGGTGGTGCCACGATGATGCAACTGGTTAACGCGCGGTGCAACCGTTGCAGCTCGTCGGGTGAAAGGTGCTCCCGCCCGTGGATAAACGGGCATGTACGTGTACTCCTCGAATTGATAGGCAAAGTAGAGCTAGGCGGCAACGCGAACGGGTTCTCGCCGTTGCTTGTAGGTCAATGCCGGAGGATAATTTGCTAATCGCACGTTGCCTCACCGCTTCGCGCGTGCGATAATCCCTCGGGGGGTTAGCGACCCATATCGGTGCCGAATCCGTCGTCTGGTGATTTTACGGGGGTTTTGGTACTATTCTGACACTTTTAAGGATAATTTACACCTACATAGGTCAGCAATAATCTACTTTGATGACATTGTATTTTTCTGCCTTGAATCTTTAATTCTAAAAATTTACTTTAGCTCCTATTTAAAAGGACCTACTTTAATGCTAAATTGGCAAAAGTAGAAATTTTCTACACTATCAGTTTTAAAGTAGGAGCAAATTTTGTACTTGCAGTTCGACCTCTTTACTGTCTTAGGTCCTACTATATAATAGAACTAAAGATTTCAACACAGGGCCAAAATTTCGACTCGGAAAAATACTTTATTAATCACACACTTTTCGACTAACTTTGTCTCTCGAGGGTAAATTCTATTTTACACCCCGTCAGTCTCCGTGTTCTTGTTAGATGCAATTAACATATAATTATATTTTATTTTTTAATGTTTGCCCTTTCCTTCGCTCTCTATGTTTCACCCTCATTTGCGTTGAGAAATAAATATCGAAGAAAGTTTCGCGTTTCAATAGTTACTCATAATCTTGCTTTTCGGCTTTCGGATTAGGGGAACCTGGGGCATAACGGAACGGCGGGGCATAATGGGATATGATCTATAACTTTTTACAGAAGTGCTGTTATGTATTGAAATATTTTGCAATTATTGCTATTAGATGATCCTTATCGCATGCTGTTATCAGTTGTCATGTTATTTTTAACTGAAAAATGCTATAAATTTTTTAATGCGTTCGCTGCACTCTCCGTGACTCGCTTATAATTTCGTTGATAGATCAGCATGAGGTAACAATGATAAAATTCTATTTTTTATTACCATAAGTAATTTTACGCTATTAAACAATCTTTTCTAGTCCACTTTAGTAAAGTATTTCTGCACAGATATTGATTATCAATAATATTTTGTATTTATTTAGTGTAAAGGTACATTTGGGAGCATAACGGGACATTAGGCCGTGGGGCATAATGGTACAATAGGTGCGCGCAGC
>NW_011967182.1:1070618-1078250 GCF_000949405.1 Vollenhovia emeryi | reverse complement strand
TTACGACACAATCCTGGACGAGTTGTCACACTCTTTCAAATAGCAACTTTATTTGGTGAAGCTTTTATACAATCTGCAAACAGGTCAAAGGCAATTAATGGATTCAGAAAGAGTGGTGCTTGGCCAACTGACATGAATGTATTCACTGAGGTTGATTTTTTGCCAACTGATCCTACGGACATTGCGCTTGGAGTAGATGAAGAATATGAGATTCATAATCAGGATACGAACGAAGGAAATTGTCCTGAAATGTTAGCCACAACATCTACAATTCAATCGGTAGATCAACCAGAGACCTCTAGAGATTATAATCAACCAGGAACCTCTAGAGATTATAATCAACCAGGAACCTCTAGAGATTATATTCAACCAGGAACCTCTAGAGATTATAATCAACCAGGAACCTCTAGAGATTATAATCAACCAGGAACCTCTAGAGATTATAATCAACCAGGAACCTCTAGAGATTATAATCAACCAGGAACCTCTAGAGATTATAATCAACCAGGAACCTCTAGAGATTATATCAACCAGGAACTTCTAGAGATTATAATCAACCAGGAACCTCTAGAGATTATAATCAACCAGGAACCTCTAGAGATTATAATCAACCAGGAACCTCTAGAGATTATAATCAACCAGGAACCTCTAGAGATTATAATCAACCAGGAACCTCTAGAGATTATATCAACCAGGAACCTCTAGAGATTATAATCAACCAGGAACCTCTAGAGATTATAATCAACCAGGAACCTCTAGAGATTATAATCAACCAGGAACCTCTAGAGATTATAATCAACCAGGAACATCCAGAAATTGTAATGTTTCTACGTTTATTACATGCTCGCCAGAAATTCTTCAGCCATTGCCAAAAGTTACTCAAGGTAAAAGACGTAAAAGCCGCAATAGAGGAAAAACTGCAATTTTAACTTCATCACCATACAAGGCTTTGCTGGAAGCTGCTAAAAAAACAAGTAAAATAAAGAAAAAAAAATTAAATTAAATTAAAAAGATCAATTAAAAGTTTTTTACAAAACAATTTAATTTAAAATTTTAGCACCTAATGCAGAGAAGAAAAACATGCAGAAGAAAACATTAAAAACAAACAAATATGGACAGAAAAGACGAACATATAAAAAGGATAAATCTTGCGATACATCTTCGAAAGAAAATGATACTTGTCAGTGCCTTTATTGTAATGAATTGTATTCAACGTCAAACGAAGGATGGATAAGATGTTCTTCCTGTTTAAATTGGGCTCACAATTCATGTGCTGGAGTCGATGACAAGGAGGATATTATATATTTTTGCACCTACTGCTCTTAAAATGTTTTTTATTTGATAATACATAAGTGCTATGAATAAATAATTATTATTATTAAAATCCAATACTACATTAGTATATTTATTGCGTATTTAAAACAATCATTTTTAATAAGTTTTAAACATTAATGTATAAGAAATATATAAGTTTCGTGAGGAGTCCCATTATGCCCCGCATAAAATGATAATCAGATTTAGTCATGGTCTCAATAAAATAAAAATTTTGTCCTTTTAAACTATTCTTTCACAGTAAAACCATTTTTTTCTTATAGTAGACATTTCAAAGAATATTTTCGTAAAAAAATAATTCATTTATGTATTTTCATTTTGCTTAAAATTAATTTTAACCTTAGCGTTCCCGTTATGCCCCGGGTTCCCCTATAATTTCTGTGTCTTTTGCAACATTTTCAAAGCTTTTAACGTACGAACGCATAGAAACCCATAAATCTTTTAAACAACGTTCAATGTTTTATACTAAGAGTTCAAGTCAATCAGCTCGCCCGGCACGTATAACTATATTTATCATTATTGTATTACGCATCCTTTTTATCGACCAGTCTTAGCAGTTGTTTGCGATAAGAGAGAAGCTTACGGGACACGCCCCGTTACAATGGAGTCGATCGCCCCGGAGAGCGATTAATTCACCTGGAGGCGAGGATCGACGTACGTCGGTGGTCGTTACCTTACATTTTCCCCGGCGGCGACGTAATTGCGCCCGCAGGAGCGCGATATCGCGCGCACCACGCCTCTAGGTGAAAGGGTGAACGTGCGGGCGTACCGATGCGGTGCGGTGGTGAAAAAGAGGCACGGGCAGGAATAGAAAGGCTGGCAGGCAGGCGAGCGAGCGAGCGAGCGAGCGGGCGAGCAAAGCGGCTAGGCAGTCGAGCTCTCGTTCGTCGTCTCGCGTCGTGCATGAAGGCTGGAAATCGAGCCGTGCACGAGACGGTCATTTCAGTCGGACGGTAGGCCGATCCACCCGAGGGATAACCTGCCGATGAACCGTAAACCAGGAACTTATTATCGGGCCGTATACCGCACGGACGCTCTATTATTACGACTACTAGTGTAGCAGAGTCGGCGAAGAGGAGAGTCGTTCCGCCTAGATCTCGGAGCGAGGAAGCTGCGCGCGCCCGCGTTCCTAATATCTCTCCGCTAACTCGCTCGTTTGTAACGTTGTTGTTGTCATTATGATGCCTCGTAAGCGTCACGTTACAGGTTTTACAGGCGACCGGGAAAATTACGATTCGGCTTTATCGCCGCCAGCTTCAGCGGATTCGATCTGGGAAACCGGAATAAGCTTGACTCGAGTGAGTTAGGATAATTTAATGCGGCGGACCGCGACGACGCGTCGTCGGGAGATGTTAAAATACGCACGAGAGCGTGTAATGGAGCGGCTGCGGAGCGATCGTATCCGCGCAGAAAGGATTTCTCGTGACGAGACAAAAATATTCTTGGCACATTTTAACTTATTACAACCTTAGACAGTAAAAAATCAAACTATACTAAATCAATCGTTCCCGTTCTTCTCTGTCGAATCAAATGAGATTAACTTACTATATTGAGATAAGGTAGCGCATTAAGATTATATAGTCTTGTGTTTAGAGTAAGTCTTCTCTCGATTTGTCCTAATTAGAGAAAAGGTAGTAAAGAAACAGAAACTTTTTGGGAACGAAAATAACAACAGCCTAACTATGCTTGAGAGGGTTTTCTCACCCTTTATACAACTTGAAAAGTAAATAATGCTATTCAATCTTTCAAAATTGCTAAAAAACGGTTTCACTCCAAAATACCGGTTGCATTACTTAATTGTTTGCCTCATTTAAAATGCACGCACCAACATTATTTTAATTTATAATTTAAGAATGTTCGATCTAAGGAATAATAAGAGTGATTGTCGCTACGTCGCTGCTATTCCGTGATAGATCGAAGTGTAATAACAGATTGGGCCTGGAAATCTTTTCTGTGGGTGGCGGAGTGAACGGATATAATTAATTTGGAATCTTTGATATTCTACTTTGGCGTACTTTGGCGCAACTTGGTTCACTTGGCATAACTGGGGGAATTCGCGTCGGGTATTGTAGAGTTGCGCGAGTGAATCTTCCGGAATTTCTGATCTTCATCATTTCGAGATAACTTCGAAAGCCGCACGCATTCGTGATTCACGATCGCTCCCCCCCGTCCAGCAACGTGAACCAACCAGCTTTACCGCTGCGATTAACCCCGTATTTCATTACAGAAATGTATGAAATCCTTCTCGCCTACATTATTATCTTCAACCCCATGAAGGAAAGAAAAAACAGCATCGTTAGCCCGCGACTGAAACGGTCGCATTATTGACGAAGAAACGCGAAGCGGAGAGTCGTTCCGCTGCGTTTGCTGGGAACAAGTTTATTGCGCTCTCGTATAGTCATCTCCGCTCGAGCAATGAATAATAACAGTATACTACCCGGCGTGTTCCTCCTTGCGTAATCACACGTGGAGTTCTGATTTTTCTACGAACGATATTCGTTGCGATCGCGTCGATATCTCTTTCTTCCACCCGACAACTGGCATTTACATAGGAAAAAAAATATCGGCGCCGGCATGGCCGAGACTATAATTTCCGCTCGTAATTTGAATTACGCTTACAATTAGGCTCGTAATAAATTCATCGTTCACCCGCGACGCTTACTCCCCGGCCGGCGGTTAATTACCGTCGGGGGTCTTGAGTGTTTCGACACGGGTCTTTTTCGTTCTCGGTTCGTTCCCGGCCACGGTCACCTTATAATTCGCGTCGCTCCGCTTTTTACCGCGGCAAACTCACCGCGACAGTTTGCCAATTAATTGATATTGTCCCCCAAGGTGAGACGGCGTTTTATCAAATTTCATCATAAGCCGATTAACCGATCGTAAGTAGGGCAGAATTTAATAATGCCCGGCGATTGTTAGGCGCTAATAGCCTTTTACTCGTGGCTCTTTTGTGCTCCATTTTAATATATATTTTTATGTTTTCTTTGACTTACACACATGTGCCAATATTTAATGAATGAATATAGAAAACGTACAGAATTATTCAATACATGCACGGAGAGAAGTTTCTCTTAATATTTAACCTGCGAATCATGTGGGACAGCATGGCTTTTCAAATTTTACCATACATTTTGCCAGTAATTATACTTGGTATATATTTTATTTTAGTAAAATGTATAGTAAAAACTTTCAAAACTCTTATAAAGTTTTTTAAAATGCCACGTTGTCTCACGATTACATGATTTTCAGGATAAAGTTTTAGAAAAAATTCTCTCCGTGTGTAATGCAAATTGAAAGGGGAGGAAAACCAAATGTAGCACGTAAAAATAGGAAGATACACATATGACAACTGAAATTACTGAAACATAAACTACTCGGAGAGAATTTTTTCTTAAAATTTATCCTGAAAATTATGTCATTGTGGGACAGTGGCCTTTCGAAGAATTTTATGAGCGTTTATTTTTTGAAATTTTACAATACTCTTTTAATTCGCATACATTTTACTTGTAAAATATATAGGAAAATTTTAGAAAATTAATTTCTTCAAACTGCCACGTTGCGTAATTTTCAAGGTAAATTTTAAAAGAAAATTCACTCGGTGTATAATGGAGGATTGTGTTAATTTTTTTTAATATTATGGAATGGAATCGCAATTCCCATAAAATAATTATAACAATCATGATAAAAGTCCCTTCCTTGTATTTGTAATAGGTACGTTTCGTAAGACGTAGCTTTTTACTCTTCCATTAATTACGTGCGCGCGCGCTTCATGGGAATTGACGTGTCTTTTCAATGCAAGGTGATTCGGTTGGCGATAGATCTTCCGGTGTCGTTGCAGCATTTCCGTGCCGTAAGACAAACCGAATCTTACGTTGGATCGTGCGTATATAAACTCCCGCAAAGCGCATCTTTTCACGTCGTTGGCCATCTCGCTGGTCCGCCCACAACCAATGAACCAACGCGGCCAGTAACGATGCACGATAATAGTAATAACAGCAGTAATAACTATAATCACGCGTTATTGTTGCCGCTTATTATCGTTACCGTTAGCGGGGTGCTTCTCTCGCGCGAGATCGCCGAAGCGCGTATAATCCACCTGTCGTCCGTTTTCTAACAACGTCGCCATGGACCTAGCCAATTATTAGTGCGCAATCTCCTCACGGTTTAATTATAACAAACAAATTCCCTCGTAACTAAACGGTCTAGAAAGTGCACCGGGAACGCAATAATAATTTATCGTACTAGGAAATTCTCCAATTTTCCGTATATTTTCGTTAACGCGAAACTTTCGTTTCAGAGAGATTTTCTTGAGAGATAAGTCATATTTTCACCGGACAAATTCGCGGAAAAATCTCTATGTAAATTTTATCGACAGCTTTTTACACAAAGATATTTTTGTCTTGGCCCGTTCGGCGGCTCTTAATTATCGCGTCAGTACACGCGTCAAGGAATATCGCGAGAAAAAACGGATGGTGATATATGCTCTGCTCTTAACCGCTTCGGATGCGATCGTGACGTTAGATATTGCCTCGGTTCTGGCTGTAATTAACAGGTAGACAGCGAACGCGGGATGCCGTAACTCTATAGGGTGTTGACTAGCTTAATAGCCTATCAACGGTGTTTTTCTTTCGTCCAGCTACTCCTCTCGTTTCGTTTCGTTCGAGCGATTTAGGTACGGGACGATGGATCGTATGCGATCGTATATTAAACGATTTTATGCGAGTTCAGTTGACAGAAAAGGATCCTGTTACCAGATAGTCAATTTAGAAATCAACATTCTAATTCATCGCTAACGAGCGTCTATTTAAAATGATCGTTTAAATTATTCTTGCATCATATACTTAGAAAGAATATGACGTCAGATGTCACATCAAAGAACAAGAATTGCCACTTATCTTAAAAAACAAAAAATGAAAACAACATCGATTGCCAATTAAATTATATATGAAAAATAGAAATATTTAAAAGTTATAAAATAACACTATTAATTCTAAAAAAGCGATGTTACCGGCGTGAATGTCGTTAAATCGTACAGTTGACACCTTTTTTCCGCGATTCCGATTTTCTCGAAGTACGATATGCTCCACTTCTTTTTTAGATTCGTGTCATGCTTTGCTCGCATCTGAATTTTGACAGTTGTGTAAAAATATACTTAAAGAAAGTTAAAGACTAAACCGAAAGTTAAAAAAAAGAAGTTAAAGTTAAATATCTAATTGAGTGTAGGAGAATGAAAGAAATTCTTATTCTTCTAATGAGATACAACGATAACTAATCTTTTTAAAAAGGTATATAAGTTATACCTTTATATACAAGAGAGTAATTAATTACGATATCAGCTCGAGACGCAAAATGATAAATAACGAGCGCGATATGTCCGTCATGTTATCGACACTGTACGCGCGAACCGTGCGTTTAAATACGACTCTTACGGGGAAACGTATTATCTTTCAATGCCGATGCCGTTCGGAACACCTTCGTTTCATAAGCGTAATTCCTTGCGCGTCGTTATTTCAGCAGATAATTGCACAGCCGTGAATTTCACCCGATTCAACAGTCTGGCTGCGCGCGGAACGAGAAATAACGTCGGAATCCTACGGCGCGCGTCGTAATTGCGCGGGATCTCATGGCCCGCACCGATTTAATTATCTTAATACAATTAGCCGCGAGATTCGGCCAGTTGTACGAGGAGCGGGCGCATTCCGCGTGGATTTTGCATTACTGCCTTCTTCTTATTGACATTTTTCTCCATGGCGCCTGAACGATGCGTTTGGGAACGTATTTGCCCGCGGAATTGCAATGTACGGCATGCGCATTGAGGATGTGGCGGCGGGAAAAAATCAGATATAATGCAAACGAGATCGATAAACCGGCGGCGGAGCAAGTCGAAGGGGGGAAAAAATAAAACTCGTCGCGATATAAAAGGGGAGAGTTATTTTACTCTCTAAATATACTCTTTTTTTTATAGCCCAATTAATTTTATTTTGTGTGTATTAAAAAAAAGTGAAGAGGAATTAACTTAGCTTTCTAAAAGTCGAGCAGTGAATTATCACTGAAAACCGTGAATAATGTCTGATTTGCAGTTATAAGTATACTACTGAAAATTGCAAACTATTATATAAATCAGTGACTATTCACTATTTTCAGTGATCCACTGATTGGCTTTTAAACCCTAAAAAATTATGTAATCGTGGGATAACATGGTATTTTGAAGAACTTTATCGTTTTTGAAATTTTACCATACATTCTACTAGTAAAATGTATGCAAAGTATAACTACTAGTAAAATGTATGGTAAAATTTC
>NW_011967182.1:1033439-1069146 GCF_000949405.1 Vollenhovia emeryi | reverse complement strand
AAAAAAAGTGCTGTTGAATTAAAGAAAAATAAAATTGCTTGAATTAAAAGTTGGTGTCTCACCGGCCACCACAAACATAAATAATTCACACAATTGTATTTGCTATGGATTTTAATTTTAAGCGTTGAACTAAATATCCAGATTATTAAGACAACCGTGATGTTTTTCATTCATTAATGCTGATGTTGTTTCAACCATTTTAATTCAATTACACTGACGTCGATTATCGATACATCTTTTTTCCGTGTATGCACCCACAGAAAAGATTTCCGGATCCAATGCTATTACACTTCAATGTAACATAAAATATGATCGATATATAACGCCAATCATATTTATTATAGAGAAAGGAATACTTTAATCTTAAATGAAAAATTCTAAAATCTAGAATAAAATGAGTGTCGTCTTTTGTCGAATATCGTGGTGCCAACTTCGTGCGTTGTAAGATGGAGGGAAAATTTATTCTAAACGCAAGAAAACGCAAAAAACTTACGTTTATATGAGTTACTCTTGTCTCGATATAGTAAGTTAATCTTTTTTGATTCGCTAGAGGAGAATAGGAATTATTGCTTTTATTTCGATATTGTCTTATTTTTATACTAAATGAGATTGTGAGAAATATAAATGCGTCAAGAATATTTCTTGTCCCGGTAACAGAAATCCTTTCTGAGGGTGTGCTATGCTACACGTTGTATATGGAAGATTGACGTCATAACTATCCACTGTGTATGAGCGGCGGCAGTAGCTCTCGTTCTGAATCTAAATGTGCGTTCCTAAACTCGCTAAAAAACAACGTTGCAACCATTCTGTCCACGACTGTACGTTTTCGCATACGCGCGCGCGTATCGAATCTGTAAGTGCGGTAAAATATTCGAGCAATCGACTTTCCGGTTCGTCCACCTATCGAGACAGCGGGTACCAAGAATCCGTTGCAGTAAGTCTATCTGTTAAATTTGATACATAAACGCGACTTTATCTAGAGAGATACCTCGGCACGGGGTATCTGCAGCCAGACGCCTCCGTTTAACAGGATACACCGAAGGTGCAACAGACTGCTGGATAAGCGGCTCGTTGCCTTCTATGAACTCTCGGCGCCGAGTTCTCGTTTCGCCCGGCATTACCCGTGAAATGGACTTTTCATACTCCGTCTCCCCTCCTCGTTCCTTGCATTCACCGGCGACCGTAATGTCTCGCGAACGGAAATTTAAATAATTACGCCCACAGATTCGCAGATCTCAACGTTATAGACGTTGCAAAATGTCTATATCTGCCTATCCGCGGCAATAAGAAGCAACGTGACATTTATTGTCCCCT
The DNA here is from genome assembly GCF_000949405.1 of Vollenhovia emeryi. Taxonomy (NCBI): domain Eukaryota; kingdom Metazoa; phylum Arthropoda; class Insecta; order Hymenoptera; family Formicidae; genus Vollenhovia; species Vollenhovia emeryi. Next base: position 1,067,832 of record NW_011967182.1, on the reverse strand, counting down.
GGTCTTTGCTCGTAAAACGTTTAGGATTGCGAAAACGTCCTGCTAAAATACGCTCTTTTTTTTCAGTACAAGAGTGCGGCTTCCATAACTTCCCTTCTGCATTATTGCTAATCGTAATATCGACTGCTACATGGAGCGATTTTACTTTAGTGGCGTAAATTATAGAGATGAGGCAACGCGGCGCGAAAGTGATAATACATCGCCGAGAACGGGCGGACGATCGAACTGCCGAAAAAATTGCCTACCGTAGGCATCGAGGGATGGCGCGTTCGAAAATCTACCGCACTTCCCTTCATGATACACGATCATTACGTTCGATCGCTCGCTCATTCGCCGAACCGAGCTGCCCTCGTGTTCTTCCTCTTGTGTCCGAGCGGCCTCTCGCCCCGAAACCGCAGCGACTATAAAAGCGCGCCAAGCCGGGCCGAAAAAGCGATGCGGGGAGCCGCAGAAACGCAAGGCTCATTAAAAAATAATTCATAGGACGGTGGAAGGATGCGAAAGGATAGAAGAAACGCGCGACATGTGGCGAGTAAGAGCGAAATAACGAAAGATTACGGAGTCGCTTTCATCTTCTTTTTCCTTCTCGCCGGGATGGAAGCATATGTTCTAATTGCGTATTATTCCGGCTTAGATATTGGGATTTAACGAGCAGTTTTGCCTACACTCGGTCACTAGGTGTTGTATTGTATTTTATTTGGATTCACAAATTTGCACCGCATATTTTAATTTCTATCTCTTGCCTCGCCCTTTTATTTCATTTCAATTTATTATTCTGCAAGTCAGTTTTTTAAACTAAATCTTTCGTTAGATAATTTATTATTGCGCATCGTTAAAAAATGGATTTGAATCTCTTGGCTGTTGATTTTACTCGGGCGTAATATAAAGAACTGGGAGCAGTATAAAGTTCAGAACGTGATCAATCATGCGTGCGCAATGTTTATTCCCCCTTTTGCTTTTTTCGCGATGGCGATAGAGAGAAACCGCAAGGAAATCGCTCGCAGAGAACATGCCGCCGCCTCTCCGAGGCAAATAGCCGGCGTTGCTCCGCGGTGAACGCGGCCTTCTAATGTAAGATCAAGGTCGATGGGGAAGTGCATCAGCAAAGATCTCGAGTCCTACGCGCTCGTATGTTACGCGTTCTTTCGCGATGGCGTAAATTACGGTACTTTGCGGAATCGCTTTTTTCAATTGTGTGACAAGTCGGTGATTAGATTTCAGTAGGAGAGAATATAACTTTAGAATAGCGGTAACCGGTGTCAATATCTAATCAACAATCGTCGATTGAGGGCGAATTAGAGTGAAGGCGAACTTTGAAATGTAGGCATTAATAGAGGAAGGCCCCTGATTGCGAGATAGGTTTTTAATACGAGACAGCGGCTTTTCAACATCCAAATTCAATTAAAAATCTTCTTTCGCAACGATTGCACGATCTAACAATGAATTTACCGTTAAACAAATTTCACTGCAGGAGCAATAACAAAATTTCTGATAAAACCAATAAATAATATCTACTAATTTAGCGGAATCCTGCTATATTAGGAGCGTATTTCATGATAGCGGACTTTTCTCTCATATTTTACAATATTTTTGTTATATAAAATTTGTTTTGTGCTATATATTTTTTAATCTGCGAATTAATACATGTGAAATTTATTAGTGTTTTTTCACACCTTTGACAAAATTATATGTTAAGCTAGCTTTAAAATTATTAACAAAGATATGTGAAATAAGATTAACATAGCATCATTATGCTATTTTCACTCATAATTTACCGGAAAATCGCAGTTTATCTATGGCTTGAAACTAAAGCACACGGATGCGCACCACATGTCGTGCATTCTGTAGCAAAGCTTTTCGTCCGTCTTTGCTCTTTTTCGTTTTCTCTTCCGTTAATTGCACCTTTAGCCACGTTTTCTATGTTTCTTCTATTTCTTTTACTTCGTCTCTTTGAGTCTTCAATTGCAAATATTATATAACAAAGATATTTAAGATATTCGAGACGAAATCAAGTAAAATTTTATATTGATAATTTATTAAAATTGCTCGCTTAATTTGCAAGATAGTTTCACACTTTCGAAATTGATTATTTTTGCACGATACCTTCTAAATAATTTTTAAAAACTATATTTTCTTGAGAATGAGCTACGCTACGACTATATATTTTTTTTGGACTCTAATACCGCTGGAAACTCTGCGAGAAGTTATTTTGTGAAAACCTTTTCGCTATCCGGGGAATGTCGGCAGCATTTCACAAAATCGTTGACCCTTCAATTCGGGGGAAGCAGGTAAAACTCAGGCGCCAGGTTTGGAAAGAATAGAGGGTGGTTCGATTGTCACGTTAATGTTTTTTGTCCCAAGAATTGCTTGACCAAAAACAAGCGATGAACTGGAACGGCGAAGAAAAACCGAACTACTATTTTTCTATTTTTTCCGAACGTTTCCTTCTGACAGCGTATCCCTAGGGCGCTTAAGGATCAACGCGTACTTCTTTGTTCGCAGTTTGATCCTTTCCAAGATAAGCCCATAATTCTCTTAAGAATGAAGAAAGGAAGAAACCAGTTTCTCATAATTGCATTCGGTTGTTTGCAGCGTGAAGAAAATTGTTAAAAAATTCAAGTTTGAATACCAATGGTATATAAAATTGTAATTAAAGTTAATTAAAGTGTAATTAAAGTATAGCGATTACGCGTACAATTCTCAGGGAGTTTGGGATAAATTAGGCGCTGTCAATTGAGCGTGACGATTACTCATTTTGCAAATGGAGCGATAATGCGCCACGTCGCCATGTGTTGACCAAACCGTAGATGCTTTCTCGTTTTCTGCCCTTCTGCCTAGCCAAGTTTTTGCCAAACTCGTCCTACTCCTTCGGCTTTCAAATCATCGTCTAATGAGTCTCGTTTGTCGACGCTTGTCTCAAGTAGATTCTCAGGTGGATCCTCGCAACGTCTTGCCTTTTGCAAGTGCGATATAATTAATTCAGCGCGATAGTCGCGATTGGAACGTCAGCAGACACCGGTGAAATGATCCCCGAAAGGACACACGGTGCTCTTAATTAAAACGAATAGTAGCCGATAATTATCGGCTGCGGCCGGACCGCGGGTCCGACGAATAGGTTTAATAAAATGTCTCGTATTTCATAAGAGATTTCGCCCGCCTCCTTCCTGCCCCGCGCTATCTTTCACTCGGCCCTATCTCTTTCTTGCCCTCAGCCCTTCTTGCCCTTCCTCTCTTTCTTCTCTCAAATGATTAATACGGCCACTGGCGCGCTGCGAGTTTACTGCCTTCCTGCTGCGGCCACCTACCGTTCTCTCCTTCCCTCGTCCTCTCTCGTTTCGTTCTACCGATAGTACCTATATCCTCTCGTCATCTTCTGCCTGCCGTCGTATTCTTCGTTTACGAACGACCGACCTCTGCCAATGCGGCCGAGAGACTACGCCCACGTTATGCGATATAGTAACGCAGCATCATGCATCTGCATCGAGCAGACGCGTCTAGAATATTTCCACGGGGTGCCAATCGCCGCTTCCGATTGCAAAACGATCGTCAAATTGCGAGAGTCGACGTACGATTTCTCGAGGCTCCTCGATTCTCCTCCGAATATTAACAATCTTAAAACGATACCGTCGCAAATCGATGCGTTATTTGGATGAAAATAATGTTATTTTATGAATATCATATTTTTATGAAACTTTCTGAGCCGACGTTAGCGCTAAAGGCTAATAACATCTCTTTTATACGCTCGTCGTGGTCGACGTACGCTCCGCTTTTTACGCGAGTATCCGCGTAATCGCTAATCATAATGGACGTGTCAGAAGAAAAGAAATATAATTGCAAAAAGGACTGGCGCGTCCTCTCCCCGCCTTGAGAGAGACGGCGGTCGATTTCACGCTTTTCACGGCAGCGAACGCACGAGCGAAACGCGACATGTTTCCGACGGAGTCGTGGCTTTTTTATTCCCCCCCCCCCCCCGGTGTTAATCACTGCGAAAATCCCGGATGGCCGTTTGACGAGTGTCCGAGGGTAGCCGGCAAGGTGGTACAGAGGCGAGGGTTGAGAAGAATCGATAGGTAGGAGGATTCCGAGAAGGAATAAATCGAGATCGGGTCGATCTACTCTAAGGTATCCGCGGAATTTGCCGTATTCGAACAAACTCTGCCATAATGGAGCCATTTACGCCGACTGCCATTGTTCGTTCGGTGAGGACCGGTCGAATTTTCCCGCTTCGGAAGCCAAGCCAGTCTTAAACCGGCGGATCCGAGTGGAAAACGCACTGGAAACAGCTTCTCGAGACAAATACGCGAAACGAAGACAAACGGCGAAGAGAAGAAAGGAAACGTGTACAGCGTTGATACGATATGTATATGGTTGGGCCCAAAAATGACTATTTTTTTCTCTCTGTGTTTTTACTGAACATAAGTTCTTACAACTCTGATATAACTTTTATGACAAATTCTTTTTATTTTAATAATATAAAATTGCTTCAATACTTTCTTCAAGATAAATTCCGGAAAATTCGTGAATTTTTAGCCGTTTTATACCAGGCTATCTTAAATCTATAAATGACTCCATAAGAGATCTGATAGATTACCGCGTTCCGATTACGTAGAGATATATCATTCTCGTGCAGATAAGAAAATAACATCAAGAATTATTTGACGCCAGTACATGACTAACAATAATTAAGCCTTCAATCGACCATAACTGGCAACGTGTTTCTAACACAGAAAATTTATTGCGAAAAATATATCAGCCAGAGTTTGAACGTGGACTTTCCTACTCTCTAGGCGGGCGTCTCAACAATTCGTCCACTGAGGCATGTGGTAATATTTATCGCAATAAGCAGTACTAATGATGACATCTTCGCGTTTATTTTTCAACTAGAACTGTGCACTGATATGTTGGCTGTACACAGAGCTATCGAATATTTTTCGCCATAAATTTTCTGTGTTAAAAACACGCTGCCAGTTATGGTCGATTGAAAGCTTAATTATTGTTCGATAAGAAAATAATTACGTGTCGCATAATTGTGATTGTCGTGAAAAAATTTTTTCAAGCGCGACGTTCTATTTCGACGAGTGCGACTACCGGTTAAATCTACGAGAACCGTGTATCCAAGATCCCGATCTTAATTGCGACACGAGAGATTTGCTTGGGCGCACTTGTCCCTAAACTTCCTCGAAAGCTCGGCGTGCAGAACGCGTTACGAACGTGGGAATCGTTTTCAAGGTGCACGATGCCGTGAAACGATCCCGTGCCCGTAACATCTCGCTGCTTACTCCGCCGGAAAATCAATATTATTCATGAGACTGCACCCAGGCGATTCTGATAAAATTGTTAAGAAAAAACCGCGCGCAATGGTGCCTTTGGAATAAATAAGTAATGCGATCGGACTCCCGTTCTTCCCGTTGTTCACTCGAGAATCTTCTTTTCGCACTTTGTGTTCTCTTGAGAAAAATCTGCCAGCGCGAGCAAGGCCTAGTCTCGAGTGCCACCCGAGTCGAAATTTTGGTCCTATCTTGAACCTTTAATTCTATCATAGAGTACGACCTAAGATAGTGAAAGAGGTCGGAGTGCAAGTACAAAATTTATTCCTACTTTAAAACTGATAGTGTCGGAAATTTCTACTTTTGCCAATTTAGCATTAAAGTAGGATCCTTTTAATAGGAGCTGAAGTAAATTTTTAGAATTAAAGATTCAAGGGAGGAGTAAAAAAATATGTCATCAAAGTAGGTTATTGTTGACCTATGAAGGTGGATAGATCAGCTAAGTAGGTGTAAATTATCCTTAAAGTGTCAAAATAGTGCCAAGATTTCGACTCGGGTATAGAGTCTCGAAATCATGTAAATGGGGAGATGGGCGCGAATACGTGCTCCGTGGCGTTTCTTTCGCGCACGGCTGCATCTGCCATTTTGCGCACTTTACGGAGATGTTTTATCGCACGCGTGAACGTCTCGCCCGCCAAGTGGAGCTACCGCTCGACGCGGTGCTTTCGAAGAAGGAAGCTCCAAATGCAACGGGGGGAAAGAAACGAGCTGGAGACGGTAGTAACAGTCGGCATTAGCATGTTACGCTCCGTCGGGCGCTTGTCCGGCGGCTTCTTTTTCCTCCGGAAAAAGAGTTGCGCCGCGAGTACGCGATTACGCATGCACGCGGACACGCGTGAAACGGAATGATCGGCGGTGCGTTTTCGCGAGACACGCGGAAGTGTTCGGTCGAGCGGACATGTAACGATCGCGCGCGATTACGCTCGACTTTCATGCACGCCGTACGTAGCCGGCGGTCGGCTCTCAATTTTTCAATGGGGAGACGAGAGAGGCGGGGGGAGAGAGAGAGAGAGGAGGAGAGGAAGAAAGACCGCGCGGTGATTTTAACGAAGCTTTCGTAATTACGGTAGGTGGGCATTGTTCGTAGGATCGGCCGTAGGAATACAATGGTCGAGTTAGCGTGACCCGTGACGACTGTACGGTATCCGTCGATGTTGTGAAAAAAAAAAGAGAGAATGAGAGTGCGTCGGGGTCCCGCCGCGACGTCGTTGAAAAAGAAAGTTGCGCGGTTTTTCAGAGTCAATTATGTCGGAATAATGCAACGTCGGGCGGAGAAAATTGGAGAGATGCAACGCAACCGTTGCGTAATTCTCAATTAACGCAGGCTGGAATAATGCGAGATTTACTGGAATTCAAAACCTGTTGTCGTGGGCTTGAATTATAACGGTTGCATTTTGTCAAGCCTGGATGTATTCTATTAAGATCCGTATTTTGTAACAATACGTGTGTCTACTGTGTACACGGAGAGAATTTTCTTTCAAAATGTACCCTGAAAATCATGTGAACGTGGGACGACACGGCACTTTGAGAATCTTTGTAAGAGCTCTTTGAAATTTTACCATACACTTTTGAAAGGTACAGTAAAATTTCAAGAAACTTTCTTAAAATTCTTCGAAATGCCACGAAATCCGTTCAATTTTGACAAAGTTACAAGCGTGTGAAATTGTGAGAGGTTTGTTGTACCCATGTGCGTGTTCTAGGGTTAAGAACAATCCTAACGTCTATTAAACGTAGCGCTTATGGTGAATAAGATATCACTGCAAACTTACAATATTCACTTGCAGATTGGTCACATCTTACAAAGATTGACTGTCACTGTAGAATAGCGTTTTTATCACGGCTTTCATTTTTCGAGCGAAAATTCTTACAGAATAGATCCATAAATCAGATATCCCTGGTTTTCCGTTTTTCTAATACGCTCCCATGCACAAGTTTATACTGCGCTCTCGCGTGTACTCAAACGGCGCGAGTAATACATCTTTGTTCCCCGTCGCTAAATTGTTTAACGAGCTTGGCCGTAATAAATCATGCACCGTCATTCCCGCATTCTGCACCGCGCGGACGACCTGCCTCTAACTCCTCCATCGCCTATGCCGCGCGATTAGACATCGGATAAAAAAAATTGACAGAATGAAAAGAGGACAAGGGAAGAGCGGTCGAAAGCCGCGAACCAACGGATGGGAGATGCGCTCGTGACCCATGACGGCCTCCGTGGGCACACCGCGGAAAAGATGTATATCCATTCCGACACGGCGAAAGACATGGCGGCAGATAGGAGGGGCGAAAGGGGGTTGACTGATGTTTCCCTATGCCGCGTATGCTACCTCCATTACTTCGATATTATTATACCTGTTGCTTTATATCTCACGGCACCATCTTTGTTTTGCTGCGCCGTGCATCCGGTGCACCGCTGCGCGCCTGCATATCGTACGACGCCGGAGAGGTCTGCTTTATCAGCCTTCTCTTTTTCTTTAAATTTTACTTGGACGACGGTTGCCTTTGCACGTGCGCATGCTCGCGATAGTCGCAACGCCGCGCCGCTAATTGCGCTGATAGTGCTAGTGTATTTAATGCGGAATCTCGAATACTTGGCGATCATCGATGTCTTTTTCTTCGCGTTGTACAACTCGTACATTCAATGTGCGATCGAACGCACGTACACTGAGACAATGTCCGATTAAATATAATCGGATAATCCAATTACATAACAAATATATCCGATGAAAACTGTGATCGGGTTTTCAATCAAATTTCATCGGACGTATCCATGATTTAATCGGGAAATGCAATCGGACGAATTAACCATCGGTAACACTATTTAATTGCTTTATCCGAAGAAAATTTTTCTCAAGGTACAGTTGTGGACTAGTAAAATTTATGATAAATTCTCTAAAACTCCCTTAAAGTTCTTCAAGACGCCGTGTTGTCCCACGATCGTATGATTTTCAGGATAAATTTTAAGAGGCAATTTTCTTCTCCTGAATCTAAATGCACGTTCCTAAATTCATTTATAAGAAAAGCAATTTTGACTGCACTTGACTGTGTATGATTAAAAATACTGAATATATCGAACCCTTTTTTCGAAGGAGTTGATGAACGCAAGACGTTTAATAATGTACATGAAATGGAGCTATATCGTGAACCGTGAAACTTACTTTACCGGTATTTATTAAGAAAAACTGGTCGACAGCCTTGTTTGGGAGCCTACCAATATTTGCATGTGCACGTGCTCCTCGGATTCTCGAGGGGTTGGCCAAGGATCGCAAAGTGGATTCCACTTGCAGCGGCTTTAGGAGCACACTCGTCCCTTTTACATCTCTCGAGGGACTTTATTCTGTCGTCCGCTTGCTCAGGAAACTCGAGAGTGATGCTTAACCGCTGTCATACGATTTCATCAATTATTTGTCCGTGAATTTGGGGTCTGTTAAGATCGTCGCGAAATGAATAATTATATTAATGACTGTTAATTTCGAGTCAATGCACCACGTATCTGTATTTATTCTAATGCACAAGGCGTTTATTACAGTTTATAGTTAGTGCAGTTACGCGTATACACATGTGCCGGATATAAATTCAACTATCAAGTTTGCTTTATATTTTTCAAATTGCCATTTATGCTTGCAATCTCATGTATACAGGGTGAGTCGTAAAGGCTGTCCCAACCTTTTACCATGACAGATGAATTACCAACCGCAACTGTAGCCAACTCGGGAAAAAATGGATTAAATCTCGTTCTACCTGTCTCAATCATGTAATATCTAATTACATTTCACGAGAAAAAATTAGATATTGCATGATTGAGACAGGTAGAACGAGATTTAATCCATTTTTCCCCCGAGTTGGCTACAGTTGCGGTTGGTAATTCACCTCTTATGGTAAACGGTTGGGACAGTCTTTACGACTCACCCTGTATCTACGACTCGTGCTATTTGATTTGAGGCTTTCATGGGGCGCGCAGTTCTAGCAGAAAAATTAACGCGACGATGTCATCAATAATACTGTTTATTGTGACAAATATTACATGCCTCAGTGGTTGAATTGGTGGATGAGACACTCGCCTAGAGTGTAGGGAGGTCCAGGTTCAAACCCTGGCTGAAGTAGTTTTTCGCAATGAATTTCTTTAATTAGAATTTGCTGCCAGCCGTGGGTCGTCATACAATTTTCTACATTGGTTAATCAATTACTGGCGTTAAATAATTCTTTACGTTTCATATATTTGTTGTATCGTACGGAAGAACCACGAAATATTCTTGAGACCAAAAAATAAGAGATATTGTCTCTTCGGTAATAACAGATTTATTCGTTAAATATGACACTGTCCGAGATTGAAAAATGTTCGGCTAGGAATTTATGAAATATCAACGCGCCTCTGTCGGTGCTCTCGCCGCATTCGCGTTTGTATGCCGCGAGACACGCTCGAGCGGATTGGAAACAAAAGCAAGAACGACTTCCTGCCGACTGTAAATATCACGTTGATAAATCTACGTGGAAGTGCGGATGACTGTGCATACAAATCGTCAGCTATTGGTCCCGCGGCACGGGCGAAACGCGGCCGGTGCGCTTGAAACGAGATAACGCGCGGGAAAAATAAACGCGGCTCTGAGAGATCGAACGTTGTTTCATGGTAATTTAATTAGATTTGCGTCTCGCTGTCTTTCGAAAAAGCTTACACGATTAATTACGGATACGCGTACACGCACACTGTACTGTACAAACGCGCGAGAAATTGTTGCCATCGCCTGATACGCTAAAGATTCCCGGAAAAAAGGGAATGCGTTATCTCCATTGCAGTATCTCATTTTTATCGGCGCGAGGATTGGAATTCCGTTTGCCCAGTCTCTTTTTCTCCATGCATCTCTACGGCTGCAGCGAATTTCTTAGTCTCGCACATCTGCCGTTCGTGGGGTCATATCGGTGCCTCTAATCTGTTCATTAGTCCTAATATACCGAGCTACCACACGTTTACTCCCCATCAGATATTACTCGTCGTGTCACTCAGCCTCGGTTTTACGACCTCGAGAATGAACCGCTCGTTCTAAAATGATCGGCGGTTGCAGCTAACTTTTTCGTCTTTCTTCTACAACGATGGTCAAAGAAAAGCTGGTTGAGTTGCGACAAGCGTATGATGCACGGAGAGAAGTTCCTCTTACAATTTATCCGGAAAAACATGCGATCATTGGGACAACGGGACATTTCGAAAAACTTTATGAGAGCTTTGTGAAATTTTACAAGTAAAATGTAGAATTACTAGTGAAATGTATGGCAAAATTTAAAAAAACTCATAAAATTCTTCGAAACACCGTGTTGTCCCACGATTACACTTTCGGGATAAATTAAAAGAAAATTCTCTCTGTGTACGTAAATAAATTTTTAGTTTATCCGATATGTGTCTGGTGTACGATTATTTTGGATAGACGTTCAAAAGCCGAGAATAGTGATCTTCGATTTAAATTCCCCTTGCTTTCCTTGTTGAATTACATATCGAATATAGTGGTTAGTTTGTCTTGCACGCGCTTAGGAATTAATCTGCTTCCGCGGATTAATTGCACCGTGTCGAGGGTAAAGGAAGCAATACGTTTGACGTGAAAAACTTAGTTATATCGGAAACAACCGGGAAGCCCGGCGGAGATAGATAGTAATTAAGCGGAAAGCATGATCCCGAATAATTCCTATCCGCTCGATGACGATAACAGGTCGAGGAAGGGCAATCCAGTCGCGGAACATATCTGCGGGCCCGCTGCCAATCGTCCGTACATAATTGGATATAGAATCGTGCGGCCTTTACTCGCGTACGCTCTTCCCTCCGCGACGTGCCCCCGTCCCGGGTTAGGAATGTAATTAGTCAGACGGGCACCGGGCACAATCTTGGCCGCCGATCGGTAAGTCCCTTCGTTACCGCTGATGCCTGTACGCCATGCCCTCCGAGATTGCCGCGTCCGAGATCGGAGCGATTGCCCAGTCGTAAATACGCGCGCGATAATTAAAATTACTGACTGATTACCTCGTCGGATTGCGCTTACGCGAGAGACATTTCGGTCTGGTGAGTGTCGGAAGGCCAATCGTCGACAGTGCGTTCTGTGCCACGAGCTTCGTATCTCGTCACTCGTACGAGTGTCCTGCTGTAGCGAATATCATCGCGCACCTTATCACACGGGGATAATTTTTTCTTCAAATTTGTCCGGAAAATCATGTAATCGTGGGACAACATGGCATTTAAAAGAATTTTATGCGTTTTTTAAATTTCACCATACATTTTACTAGTTGTATGGTAAAATTTCGAAAACTCTCATACAGTTCTTCAATATACCACGTTGTCTCACGATTACATGATCTTCAGGGTAAATTTTAAGAGAAAATTCTCCCCGTGCACTATTTGCAATAGGCGAAAGGATTAAAAGTGTCGCGACGGAGCTGTCTGTATCGCAGGCATTGAGGGAAAAGGTGAGAGTAACGCACTACTGTCGACCTTCCTTCCCACGTGCAATGAATATCCGGCCTTCTCCCGCGTTATCACATCGAAATCATTCTCGTCACTCCGCATCATCGCTTGACGACGACTAAGTACGTTCTCACGATTCCACAAAATGAAAGATCGAGTTGAAGTGCAATCTTTTTAAATTTCTCCGAGGGGAAAGATTTTTCTCTCTCCTCCTTTGAAATCCGTGTTACGTTTAATTATTATACACAGTCATAAATTATCCCCCGAAGATATATTACTTGAGAAAAGCCCCGAGCCCTGGCATGCAGTAGTCGAAAAGAAAAATTTGAGAAATAGCGTGCGAGAGAGAAGGAGCGAGGGGGGTGGGGGAGCAGCTTGTACGGGTGGAACGTGCGATAGGTACACAGCGGGGGACGCAGACGGGATTGCGTTGAACATCGTTTCGCGAGGAATCGTCGGTACCGATCCTGCTGTCGTTCCCCGTACTTCGCGCACGTTCCCCCGTAACAATAAGAACGAGTTCGCAGACGATCTCAGAATTCTCGCGTCCTGGGTCGCGCCGGTGGCTTCCCTCGTGACTCCGCACGCTCGCAACACGATGTTGTGTTATTCAAATGGACTCGAAAGAGAGAAATAAAGAATAAGCTTCCTCCTTGTAAAAGCGTTCCGATACTATCTCGGGCTACCGCTATCGCGCGTGTATATCTAATGCGTCAGTGAGGTCCCGTCTGTCCCTCTCTTTTTTTTTTGTATCTGTCGCTCGATACCTTCATAAAGCGAGTGACATCGCGTATATGAAAGGGCGGGAAGGGAGAAGAGCGGAGGAGAGGTAACAGTTTTAAATTACGAGGCAATTTGGGGCGGTATTTTTCATGAATGAAGTACTGCTGTTCCTGACGTAAAATCTGCGAATAAAAGCTACTAGGAGTGAGGATTTTACGATATTTATTAATAAAAGAATATTTATTAATAACAGTATCTTGTTTGAAAGAGAACGGGGGCTTTTATTCCTTACAGAACCGTAATACTGAGAACCAAAAAAGCATGGAAATAATTACCGTAGAACAGTAATTCCGAATGATTCAATTACAGAGTTTCCAGTAATTATTTCAGTGCTTTTCTCGGGTTCCCAGTATTACGTTTCTGCAGGGGATTTTACTCCACGTAATCGAAAAAATATCGAAGAAGCTACCTCGCGTTTAGAAACTACTTTCTCTTCTTACCGTTTGCTGAAAATTAATTATAACTTGCAAATTATTGGCGAGATTGGCGAGTTCGCCGTAGAAAAGGCATGGAATTTGTACAAGAGATTGATTGCTGTTACTCTGCCGTCAAAATGAGGTCAATGATCCCGGGACGTACCCGGGGAACATTACCAATCGGATAGAAGGGAGCAATGTTGCGACGAACAAGCGCAAATCGCAACGATGTGCAAATCGCGCGGCGCGATATTATCGTGGCAATTTCCGCCGTGTCATTCAGCCCGGTAGGCCTTTACTAGCCATCTTATTACTTGCACAGAGGAGCGAAATTATAGATTCTCCAAAGTGCAAGAGGGCGATTATACCATTATACCTCTGCGCGCGTGCGCACGCGCTCTCGTCCTGGGCGTAGGTATGCCGGTACATGTATAACGGTAACGCCGATCGTCTTGTCAGCTGACCTTACGGATATATCGCGAGGTACACGTACGTGCGCCCGTACGATATACCCGTGGTGGCCGATCTGCTGCCATCCGCGCTTCACCACGCCCAGCCGGAGGAAAGGAGCACGCCGGCGTCATGTTCGATGCCAAGATAACAACGGCGATTACCTTGAATAGTTGCGGGCACGAAAAGCTGGCGATTGTGGATCTGTAAAAAAAAGTACAAGTCGGACAAGCTGTATAAAAATGTATGATCGTCCTCGTGTTCCCAAACGAACGCCGATCAATGGCAGATGGGAGATTTTCCGAGCGATTTGACGTTTTCGCGAAAACGTCGAGTACGAAAGTGTCGGCCGTCAGTCGAGGACGACGGAATCTGCACGGACGGAGCTATCGGCTGGAGCTGTCGGCAATCACCTGGCATCGATCTTGTCTCTTACGGGTCTAATTAAGCGGAGCGTAAGCGTACGATTGATTCGCATCGCGGGATGCTGACGTTCTCCGTTAAAATGTTTCGCGTGGCGAATTAGCATAAACGTCAACGATCCGCGCAAGAGAGACGGGCAAAAACTCGTGACAGTTTTATCAGCGAACGCGTTGCGTATGCACGTGTGCGGCCGTTGGCTCGTGCACCACGCCTCCGTCGAGAAAAGGAGCACCGCACGATTCTACGGTCCTATACCGGTATTGAGATACTATCGGTCGGCATTGCGCTTAGGCCGCCTAGGAGTCCGGCTTTAATAGCCTGCAGCCACGGCAATCGGCCAGAAATCGCTCGTACCTCAGCTCGTTGTATTTTCGCATTCGCGCGTGCACGTGTGTGCGCACGTTTGCACGTCCATCGTGCACAAGAGAACGTTTCCTGGAGCAAAGTTTCCAGGTCGGAGAAAAACACCAATCGCCAGCGGATACCCTTTCCTGGCGCCATTTGCGTATTTTTTTTTTCACTCGTTATTTGTGCCCGTCGTTGTGCGCCCAGCGAAACGAACCTTCGTATCGTTATTTATTTGTTCGGATAATTGCTAATTGGATTACACACACGATGCTCGTTCGATTGCTCGGTTGATGAAGTCGTGGACAGTTCCGTGAACTTCTCGGGGCGAAAGTCCGTGTCCCGTGACAGGATGTAAACTCGAAATGTCGTGCCTTTGCCGTAATTTGTTCCCCCGAAGTAGCGTGACATCCCTGGCGATACGTCAAGATGTAATCTATCCCGGTCCCTAATTCTCATCAAGCGAGTCATTCATTCTTAATCGGTTAATAACGGCCGTCGAACGCGATCGGTGCGCGCCGACGACGATCGATCATTCGGCCCGATCCTCGGATCGACGTATCATATAATTACTGCGGCAGCTCCCGCGATTTCTAGCCGACCTCTCTCCCGTCGAATCTCTCACGAAATCGTTTTCTCTTCTGTGTTTCAGCAAAAGGTGAAGTTTTGGTTCGCCACGGGCGGTGCCGGATTCTGCATCAGTCGAGCGTTGGCGTTGAAGATGACGCCGGTGGCTGGGTGAGTCTCCTCCACCTCCTTTTCGCTCCACTTTCGTTTACGTCTCGTAGGACACCTAATATCGCCTACCAAATGTTACATCGTTCTCACTTAAAGAGTAATTGACATTTTTGTCTGTATTTAGCCTGAAATGAAAGAGGAAACATTTGTGTTTCATGTACAGTAGGTTAAAATTTAAACAATTTTCATCCACATTAAAAAGAATAAAAACGGCAAAATCGGGAGTTTGGAAAAATCTACAATAGCATCGCCTACAAATTTTTATAAAATCATTTATCAACATGTATGAGTTTGTGAAGCTATAGATATTTATTATTTTACATCATGCAAACGTTTGTGGAAGTCAAAAAGTTTTTAATTTGTGATTATGTTTAAAAAATGTTTCACACTATTTCGAAATATTTATACGTCGAGTCAATTTGTGCTCTTTTTATTCTTTTTTCATTCTATATTTATGGGCGATATCAGGTGTCTTTGCCCTGTACACCGAGAAAAAAAGTTGATATACCTAAGTTCTATAGAACTTGGTCCGAGTTCTAGTTTCGAGAAATGTGTAGCCAGTCAACGTGCAACTTTTATGGAATAGCTGCACGTTGATTGGCTACACATTTCTCGAAACTAGAACGTGGACCAAGTCGTAGCATCGTGGACACAGGCCTAGCGACGAGCGGTCCACGGGTTCGCTCGTACAACGATATCGGGGACCGGGGGAATAAACAATTGGCCACTGTGCGCCGTAAACGGCGATTTACGGCCAACGCAAGTGCGCGAACGCTTTTCGACCTTCCGCCGGCGCAATCATCCCGATGATCGCGCATATAAACGTCATACGTGCTAACTGCGGTGCCGGTCGAAGTGCACTTATTGGGGGCAACGTCGGTAACGGCAGACATAATTGACCGTCGTTACGAGTCTACGTAGCGATCGACGATTTTTTTTATCGGTACTCATTGCGCCGCCACGCCTCGGCGGTTAGCGGTTTTCTGCAAAGCCGACTTTTACGGGAGAAAGAAACTCCTATATGTAATTATCAGGTACAATGTTTGTATCAGATAGTCCGTAATAGATAGCGCCGATCGTTCGCCGATCGATCCAAGTAAGCGTGACTAGGCAAAGCCGCCGGCGTTATTTAATCCTCCGCTGCAGGTAGAAACACCATAGAATGGCGTATAGAAGAAGAGATGAGATAGTATTCAGGGAGGGACGTGAGCGTTAATATGCATTTTCACGTTACATTAAATCCCGAAAGAACTACAGCGATGTGCAGCGGTAACACGTGTCACACGTGTCATGCGTGACCGATCGCATTCTATGGAGATTTCTACTCTATGATAAAAAACACCTGCCGCAAAGAGAGAAAGAGAGAGATTGTAAGTTGTAGTCAATTATCTTACTCGGCGATTGTGGATTCTAACATTCGATAGAACAAGTCAAACAATTAAAGTTTCATACAATTGCAATACGTAAATACAAAAATGTTGCAACTATAAGCATCGTGGACACAGACCTCGCGAACGGAGGGTCACGATCCAGTTTTTCTGCGTCTCGTGCCTATCGATGTGAATCAGAAGCTTGAACTTCACGACCGCCCATGAAATCTCTTCACTTGATCAGCTCTTGATTCGATCGGTTTATTCCAGATCTCGCGGTCGTCCTCCTTGTCTTCCACCTGCGCATCCTTGTCCTCTCAGCCTCCTCATACGGATTCGGTGGCAGAACGAACGCGAATGGGTCCGGCAAAAAGAGCCAGCACCTGGGAGGGCTCGCGAATTAGTTGTACCTCCCTTTTCTCGTTTTTTTTCCCCACTCTAGCTTCGTCACGCTCCTCCGTCCGTCCTGCGGTATACACGGTCCCGGCATTATTCCGCCTCCCGGTACACTCGTTCGCTTCGCGCAGCGATGCGAATGGCAGGGACGGGGGAAGGAAACGGGGGCAAGTACATCGAACGGCTTTCTCATTCAGAGCTGCCGGACGATTCTCTCTCTCGTCGACACCATTTTATTTCGCCGGACGTAATCCGCGGCGGCTTTATCTGCTCGCGTGATTTATCGCGACTAAACGCCGGTCGATGATGGCTGCGTAATTTATGCTTATCGCTATAATTCGACACCCCGCTGCTGGGAATGAAGAGAGACAATAATATAATTTTTTTTTTTACTTCGAAGACGCTCGCGGCAGCTGCGCGAAGAGGTAAAACTTCGTTACCAGTCGCGCGTGAATTATTCCGCGAAATTTCCATACATTTTTCGTCGCGCTGCCTCGCGAGATACTCGCGACGCTCGGATGAATTTTACCGGCCATCTCTGGCGTCCCTCGTCTCCCGCGAGCCGCGTTTTACGTTTTACGTTACTTTTACATTATTTCAGACGCCGCCAGAGGATGATACCGAGGCGGCAGTAAGTACCGGCCGGTAATCCCACTTGTCTTTCTTTCCGGGAGCGGCGCGCAGTTTACGTTCATGCGTTTTAATTTATTCTGCTCAAAATGCGCTATGCCGTTTCGTACTTAAGAAAGTAACGGATATCACGCTGCCACTTTTCATTTTGCACGAGCGAACACTTCTCATCCGAGTTGTGAAGGGTAAAAACGCTCTCAGCACTTTTTCGTGCGCTTCTCTCTCAGCCTATTTAGGATTTTCTTATTTCGTTGTTAACAGGCTAGAAGGAAGGAAGGAAAATCGCTTTTAGTCCCTCTTTCCTGATATCTAGCTGAGAACGCATAACACAATTGTCCCCGCGTTTCAGCCTCTTCTATTTTCATCACCCCGGATCTCCTTTAGACAAGCTCTCGTGAAACAAAAGCGTTAGCAAATCGACTTACGTTTTCGCGCGGTTGGAAATCCTCCTTCTCCCCAGTTTGTACCATTGAGTTAAATGTCCCATTAATATGCTGTAATTGGAGATTTCTCAAGCATTTAATCTGCCCGCAGAAGTTACTTTTTATCCCGTGAATCGTCGATTGTGAAAGAGTAGTGTTAATTCCGTGTCATTCTGGTCATCCTACATTGTTTGACAAATCGGAGCAAAATCCACTTAAACTTGAGATTAGGAAACTTTGTTCCGATTGGCCAAATTTCAATCTAATCTCAATCCGTAGTTTAATACTGGCTCTGTGGTTTTTGCGAATCTCATCTCTTCTTTGAGTATTTGGACTCTGCTTGTTCTGCGGATCTTAGATGCTTTTCGATAACCGAATGCATTCAGGTATACTGGTTCTTGTACGACCAATTATTGTGGTCGGCCGAGCAGATTGTCCTTCGACTTCAACGAGTTCTCACGATTGTCATAAGATCCACCTCAAGTTCTAGTAGACGTTCCACTGATTGCTCCTGGGTTATCATACGTTCACATCCGTCCCGTTGGGTTCATTGCTATAATTCCTTTTCCATTGCATTTCTATTGCCACGACGTGTAGATTATTTACGCGTGTGGCATTGAAATTTAAACTTACTATAATTATAGCGGCTTCAGTATCCGCCGTAGAGAGAATGCAATAAATCCGAATTCGCGAAGCGGTTCCGTCGTCGCGTTAGCCATTAATCGAGCGACGAAGGGGGATAATGGTCAGTTATCTCGTGGCTCTCGCGGAAATGGATCTTAATTAACGGCGAACGCAAGGAGCCGCCGTTCGTTACAATGGAACTGGTGAGACGAACGGGTTGATTACCACCCACGTGCAGATGCAGGGAAGTGCGGCAGGAAGGCATGCGTGGAGCACGTTGCGTACGCTCGCTCTTATGCGTATACCTATATTTACATCATTTCCTTGTTAGCGCGGAGCGCGCACGCGGAAAGAGGAGGCTGAAGGAGGAAGAGGGCAATAAATAAGAGAGATTAGAGCGCAAGGAGACGATGAATGCCGCGCGGTGTTTCTACGACAGTTTCAGTTGCATGGCTGCGCGTGTATTCAGTATATTTTATAGGGTGTAGAATCGATTAGTATCGTTATATTTACATATTAGAGAAATAATTTAAAAGAAACACTTAAACCGAACAAATTTTAATACTGGGACATGTTATGAAGTCATTTAGTATTAGAGAATTAAAGGGTTTCGGGTCCTGGAGGTTATAAATAACAAAAGCTTCCTTCCTTCCAATTAATTGTATCTTAACTTTATGCATCTTACAAATAATTTAATTCCAGATAATATTTTAATACATAAATTTGAATGTTAAGAGCTTACGATCAATGATCGCCCCAAAAGCATAAAGGAGAAATAGGATCGATAAGAAATTTTATTGTACATATAAGCTACAGTTAGAATTGAAAGGAAGGGAGAGGAAGAAATAATTGTAAGACCATTCTGTATATAGATTCCAACTCGTACTATCATTTCTTGCTGTTCGCTCTCCCGTTTGCGTACTTTATCTTTCCATCCAGGAATTATCGGAGAATAAGAGCAAGAAATCACTAAAAACTATCCTCTCCCTATCGCTCCTAACTTTACGATCTTCGCGCGCATCGATTATAACGTTAACGTACCGAGGAAAATTGCGCAGACGAGAAATGAAGCAAAAATCCAAGTGCAACGCGAAACGTCAATATCCTTCATCAAATATTGAAAACCGGTGTAATCACGTCAAGCTGAGCTCGCGGTGCTTTAAAGGCCTCCGTGATCTTCACACCATCTCTATATTTATCTATGAAAAAGAGTTAACGCAATAATAGGCCACATTTTTGTTTACAATGTTGTAAAAAAATCAAGTCACAATTGAAATTGCACCGATTTCGGTAGCTTTCAAAATGCTGCAAAATCATGTCTCCTCTGCCTGTTGACTTCACCGCTTTGCACTTTTCCTTTTTGTTCGCCCTTTTTCGTTTTATTCGGTGCTCGTGTACACGCGTGCGTGTATGTGTGTACCTGTTCGCCGAGCATTTTTATTGGCCTTAAAAACTTGAAAGCGAGTGAGCGCACCTGCGAGTGAGCGCTTAGTCTCGCTCGCCGACAGCTTCCTCCTTTGAATCCGTTGGATTCCGACTTGATCGTAAACGGTTGCTGTGGGATCTTTGGGAGATTTCTTCCGAATCAGATTTGGGAATTACGGGAGTCACAATTTGCCGCTTAATTTGCAAATGCCGTAAATCCGGTTTTGAATTTCCGTGAGACGCGCCTTTAAATCGACGTATCAAATATTGGGTGTGCGTCGTTTTTCTAGTAAACTTAATTAAACCGTACGTGACAGCTGTGAATAAACAACTGCACGCGTAATGCGAACAGCAGACATTTAAGCTGCCTTCTTATACGATTTTTTTTGGCTTCTTACTGTAATCAGGTTACCGGGAATGCGCGGTGGCGTCTTCCTCCGCTCGTGATAAACGTGTCGTCGAAATTACGCAGTGGGAAAGAAGGAAGGGAAGACTCTGAGCAAATGCTCGGAAATACAAAGCTCTACGTGTGTTAAGAAACGAAACCGAGAACGCCGATGTCTCCTTTAATAAAATTTATTTCCGTTGTTTTCTGATTTATTATAATTACGAATTTAATTTACTATTACGATTCTTCGTGCACAATATTCGGGAAGCTATTATCTAAATTCCGAAGCAATTCCCTACCGGATTTAATTGCTACAAAGTCCATAAAGTCTTGGGGTTTGTGTTTCCGCTATAAATCGGAGACATTTAATCTTATCGGGACTAACGAATTAAAATCGTCCCACGGGTTTCGGCCCGGCCCGAAAGTCCCGATAATAAACGTGTCGGAATAATTCCGCGGTCGGTGAGAAACGGAAAAAAAAGGAAGAAAGTCAAGGGAACGCGGAGCGAGAGAGAGAAGAGGGGGAATCGGAGAGATTCGACGAAGCTCGCGTCTGTGGATCTCTTCGATTCCCTTATTGCTTGCCTAATTGGATTCCTTTCTACCATCGGCGTGATCGCCGCGTATACATCTATCAGCCCGCGGCTCGTGAAACCAATTTGGGCATTCCTATACATATATATGTATATATGCAGTTGTGGGCACGCACGGTGATCTATAGGTTGAAAACTACAGCGACCGCATCGGTCCCTTCTGTTTTCTGCGTTTTGTTCTTCGAAGCGTGTTAGAATACGTCTCGTATAGATTAACTTAGGTCATGTTAGGATATACATTTGTAATCTTGTAATATATATGCAAGATGTACGCTGTGATTTAATCAGAATTGAATTTTCCTTGGCAAAAATTAAGTCGGGCCCCATTGTTTCTTTTTATACTCTTCAATATTTGACGTTCAACGTCGAATTCACACGGAGAATTTTCTTTTAAAATTTATCCTGAAAATATTGTAATCGTGAGATAACGCGGCATTTCGAAGAATTTTACGATTTTTTTTTAATTTTACCATACATTGCGCTAGTAATTATACGTAGTATTACTATTTACTAGTAAAATGTATGGTGGACTTTAAAGAAACTCTTATAAAGTAAATGCCATGTTGTAATCTGAATACAAATGCGTGTTCATAAACTCATTTAAAAAAAGTGTTGCATTCTGTACATGTACATACATGTAGATATGCGTATGGTATGTTCATGCACATCTCAATTCCACGTTAAACTCACGCCACTGTGTTTTATCGCTCGAAGTCTTCGTGCGCCGTCCACCTCGATCGATATCGATTCAATTGCGAATACACGACATGTTTTCACGATCAGTGACTACATTTTACCTGTCCTCCATGTCGGATTGAAAACGAATTGCGTTACGCGCAATATGTCTAAATCTTAACTTCATTACCTTCATGCCAAGGTTATGAAGAAACGAATCAGTAACTGATGTTTTTTTTTACAAATATTGACTACTTGTCTTATCTCAAATTAAAATTTTATATCAGTGTTATAGCAAGTAAAAGTAAATTAGGACTTTAATCTAGTTTCATCTTTTTCCTATTTAAGTTGCAATTAATTTCTTTTAAAAACTATTAATATCGTGAGAAAAACTCGATTTCTGATTGGCTAGAGAATTTATAATTAAACAAATTTTATGTTAGAGTACGAGAGTAATTTTTGGACACATTGCATTTTTATTTGCTGCGAAATTTCGAGTGAAAAATCTCTTCGTATACTAGTAAAACTCGTGGAATAAATACATACAGTAGTAATGGAGATCAAGTGGCGCTTCTTTCAATTCGGCTCGGTATTAACACACACAGAAGCGTGTCCCATGGAAATCGATATCACTCGTGTTTGATGCCATGTGCTATAAAGCACGAAGTAAGAGGCTTTATAAATGTACTCTATTCGATCGACGGCACACGCGCGTATATGCGGGTACGCGTATTGAACGATCAATAAAGTGCATTCTTTCAACCAGGAACCGAGTGCTATTTTGTAAGTTGAAGCGAACGATGAAAAGAAAGGTATGGAATATAAAACACAGATCTGTTATTCGCGACAGGCAAGTATGAGTGTGTCCACCTGTCGACATCGAAAATGTATCTGTTTCTATTCATACGTATAATACGCAAAATGTCTAAATTGCAATGCTGGTACGTAGATTGGCATGTAAAACTATTTCGATGGATTCCAATACTTGGCGCTTTCTCTTTACTTTTTTTTTAAAAAAAGGTCAGTTTTGTGGTATCTGATGTTATATATCACATATCCAAACTTTAATTCTAGCTGAACATGTCCGACCAACAGAATTGAATTAATTTCAGAAAGTCCATATTCCTTTCCAAGTCAATTAATAATTGAAAAACTTGACGTATACCTATTGCACCTGTAATTCAATTCGTTAGTGCCGCGTATTATTTTGTCGTTCGGTCAACCAAGTAAATACCAACGGAAATTTTTTAAATCACGACTGGCAGAACAATTGGGAGAGTTCTTCCCCGAACTTGTTCGCATCGCGTGTTCGTGTGTCGCTCGCCGTCGAGCAAACAACAACGAAAAGCACCAAGGACGCGTCTCCAAGGCGACGCCCTTCCCCTCGCGTACCGCGTCCCCGATTCTTTTTCCTTATAACCCCGAAAATTCGATTTCGTTGCCGCCAGGTATTTTAACGAGACCGATATTCCGTGGCGGCGGTGTGCCGAAAGGCCTGCGGGTGACGAACGACGGGGTGTGTGTACACGAATTCGGGACTAATCTGCCCAATTAAAAAGGACCCGGTGACCACGGCGGAGAGAAACTGCGGGTACGACGGGCACAGATTCGAGAATCCGCCGATGGTATTCGCTAATGAGTGCGATTCCTCTAGTTCTCTCCGTTCCACTCACGCTTCTTCCTACCCTCGCCTTCTCTCCCGGGCTTTTTTCTCCCGCCCTCTCTTTTTCGGCTACGTGTCTAGGGCGGTCGCGATCCTGGGGGGTACTGGAAAACGTTAATTAAGCAAGCCACTTCCGAGCGCTTTGCGTAAAACGGGACCGTCGTTAATTGGACGGCCGGCACCGAGACTTTCGGCGAGTTATCTCGTCGCGAAGCGTGAGAACATTGTGCGGAGAGTAATTTCGGCAAAACCGGCCGGGAGGATTTTCTTAAGCTCATCGCTAAAATATTTGCAGAATTTACGAAACGAGTTTTTAACGACCGACAATTTAATCCTTTATTAAGCACCGCGTGCTGATCTCTTTCTGATGAAAATACACAAATTTCGGAGAGTAATCTCTCCAAGAGGAATCTTCTCTCATTTTTTTAACGACAGACTGAACAATCAATTTAATACGAATAATGATTAGATAAATTAAATTGTTTGATATCAATTTATTTATAAGGTAAAAAATTTTTTAAGGGTGATTAAATTACTGTTGTCCGATTTCGACGCGCGCCTTGAATTAATTTTATTTAAAAAATAAGTTGTCCAATCGCGCCGTTTACGAGACAAGTCGACTGATCTCTTTCGCAAGGTCGTATCTCGATTTTACGTAATTTTGTGGTTTTTTTGCGCTTAAACGCTCATTCTGGACCAGAATTAGTCGAAATGCACTCTATTATATTGGAGCGGTGATGAAAATTGCGCAAGTTTTTAAGCGGGCTGTTTCCAAGCGATAAACGTTTCCTCTCTTCCCATGCGAAATTCTCGTTAATATAGTGGGCTCGTTAATTAGTGGACGCGTACGACCGAGGTAACGTCAAACTGTTCGAAAAAGTGTTGGACGGGTCCTCTGTCACTGAGCATTATATCGACGTAGTAGGTCCCGCATCGCGAGTGCTTCATTTCGTCGTTACCTTATTTTATCCTGCCGAGCGCACCTGCGCTTCCCCCTCGTTCCCCCCTTTCCCTCCCTTCGTCCGTTCTGCCGGTTGAGAGGCTCTCGTTGCATCGCAAATGTATGCAGGTCGTACA
The DNA here is from genome assembly GCF_000949405.1 of Vollenhovia emeryi. Lineage (NCBI taxonomy): Eukaryota > Metazoa > Arthropoda > Insecta > Hymenoptera > Formicidae > Vollenhovia > Vollenhovia emeryi. The sequence continues at coordinate 1,043,648 of NW_011967182.1, read as the reverse complement.
CGACCTAGCCTAAGAAGCGTATTTCTGGTTCCGCACACTCCGCGGCCCCATCAGAGATGTCGGATTACGTATCCGTTGGTCGTCCAACAAATGAGAACGCGGCGAACCGCGTCGTCTCGGTGGGCGCGGGGTCGGAGCTTCCTGCAGCATAGGCCAACCGAAATACCCGAGTCCTCGGGCAGCGATTAACGGCGACTCGATAACGAATTTCCGCGTTATCGTCACGTTCCGGACGCGTTAACTTCAGCTCGAATAGACAAATCTCCGTGGTGCATTTCGACTGATTCTGGTCCAGAATGGGCGTTTAAGCGCAAAAACCACAAAAATTGCGTAAAATCGAGATACGACCTTGCGAGAGTGACCAGTGGATATTTGGTCTCGTAAATGACGGGGCTTGTTTTTAAAATAAAAGTTATTCACTCGCAGCCCTATCTTGGGATCGCACGTTTGTTTACTAATTGGAAATTATATATTGAAATCTTGAATTCTATTTTAGTTGGCTCCCCGATACGTTTAGGAATTTCCCCCTTTCTTATCCTCGACATACCGTACGCGCGTCCCATTTCGAGAGGCTCTCAGGGTACCTTCGGGCCGCGGCGGCGCCCCTTTGAGACATTTGTCCATTCGTGTTCTTTCACGTATCTGACACACTCTCTTCCTTTCTCTCACGCGACGTTGCTGGCCAATGTATATATCGTATATGTACAATATATATATATACATACATATATACGGGGTTCGGTCACCAAAGTTGTGACTACCTGCCGTCGCCTCTAATTGGCACGATTTATGTCCGCCGTGGATCGTGCATCTCTCGCCTTCGCGTTCGTGGCCAGCCGTCGACTCCACGCCCGTCGAAATTTCCGTCGATTCGTGCGAACCGGCGTCTCTCTCTCTCTCTCTGTGTGTATGTGTGTCGACGGAAGATCGCAACCACCTGTTGCGGGGCTCTTGCGGGAAGACGCTGCGTTCGTTTACGCGCTATCTCGTTGGACGCTCGTAGTTTCGTCTCGGAAGCTTCAGCGATAGCTCCGGAAAGCGCCTCGCCTTCCTGAACGAGGCGTTATCGGCGCGGTACAAGCAGTTAGGGGGATCGTTTCCGCGTTCCTTAATGGAGACTACGTGTTCGCATTACAGGATGGTGATCCACGCGATCCGAAAATAATTTCGCGATCGGTCGTGCGGAAATCCCGTTCGCGTGTGTACACGCAATCCGCCGATCGCGAGCCAACCGTCGCGCCGTCGTCGTCGCCGGCTAACGGCACCGATAACAGAGTATTCGATCGGTGGCTCTTCGATTAATAGTGCGTATTAACGGATTAATCGACGGGGATTCGTTACCACGGTGCCCGCGGCGGTGTCGGCATCGCGTGTCAGCGGCAGGCGCTTAATTAATGCGAAGGGGGGTCGACTTTGAATGCGGACCAACCAGTTTGATGCGGAGAAGCGGTAGCGATCGCGCAACAGCAACGGCAGTTAGGAGCGGCAGGTGCGCTGCCTCTCGCTCGGCGCCTAATCTGCATGAGCGGAATGCAGCCGATTTAAAGCTCCGGGTCTCCTCGTTGCGGTTGTCGTCGCCGGGACCATGCGGCAATTAAATCGTTTACGTCACGCGCACCGAGACCGGCCAGGGTTTCCTCGTCACTTGTACATCTTCCGCTACTCCTTCCACGTCGGACGCCAGTCGTAAGTGCGCTAGATTATAAAGGAGAGTAACGATCGCGTCGGACGAGCGCGTTATTGGGTGGAAAGTGATCGTTACGTCGCGCGCGATGGCTTGACGGAACATATCCGCTCTTGCTCCGCTTTGATTAATGCTAGGATTAAAGAAGAAAATGATGGTGAGAAATGGACGTTAATGCGTCGCGTATTCAATGATTGATCCCTAGACTATTACTGGCGAGTTATGGACGGGGAGAAAAAGCAGCAGGAGCTATGTAACACGTGTCCTTAAAATAGGGACAGCTAATGCTGTTGCTGCAAGTTAAACCTGGTCAACTCTGCTAGAGATGTATGATACTCAGCAAAATGTAACAACAAAATTTAACAGAAATTTCTCTATCTCATATTAGGAGCCTATTTCATAATAGGGGACTTTTCTCTATACAGCATAATATCTGTACCTGAGAGATCAACTGTCATAACCAACATTTATACAGAGAGCCGAAATTAACTTGCATTTCTATAAGTTGCTTTTTAAGATAATATTTTTATAATATTCTAAAGTTTGTTTGCAAACATTGCTTTGTAAGTAATAATAAAATTAATAATTTCCAGAATAATTGGAGCATTCAGATTAAGATATAATAAAATCTGAAAATCAATAATTTTGTAATCGCGACAATTTACTTCTCAGGTACAGATATAATACAGTCGATGCATACGTAAATGCACAAAGGTATACGGTGGGGCTAACTGCAACGCCCCTTCCAGGTATATAAGTTCTAAGGGTATTGGCCGCAAATGTCTACTGTCTTCCTTTTACACTTTCAAAGTGCGTCGCGCAGTCCATGCTATAGATCGACGATTGGCAGGCATCGTGTATCTCCGAAGGGTAGCGTAGAACATCACGCTGAGAAATAAAGGGACACTACGTGATTGGCCTCGTTTCACGATACGCCTAACCTGATGCTGGCCGAGCCAATTATCCTTTCTTCTTTTTTTTTAAGCAGTAGTATTCTTTTTTTGCGACAATCTTCCCCGTACTTGTGTATACACCCCTTTCCATACCCAAGAGCGACTCTCGCGTCGCGTTCCGCCGTCGTCGCCACGTTTCCGGCCGACCTTAATCGTGCATGCGTGTCGAGTGCCACGCGAAGGACTTGAGGACCTTAAGCTGGCATCGCGTGACTTTCGGGGTGGTGCATAGGATCGGTAATTTATTCCCGCCGGAGACCCTGTCCCGAGGTTCCGTGACGTGTCTCTCGGTCTATTTGTTTTCTTCCATAATTCGCCGCGCGCGGATGAACGACCGTCGCGAAAAGAGTCGGCGAAGATCGTGCCTCTGCGGACGCGCGGACATACAAGGTGCGTGGCGCCATGGGAATGAGTTAATTACTTCATACGCAACGCGGGTAGTGGCTGGTAATTATTTCGTGTAGCAGCAGATACCCGCAAGCAAACGTTGAGTGTTCGGGCGGCATGTAATCGCTAAATTACATCCGTATATCTCGCAGCATTTTTAATGAAGTTGATACATAAAAAATGGTTATTCTTATCCTGATTGAAAATAGTGGGAACATTATATTATGAGAATCTTATACTTACAATATTACACTTATCAAAAAAGATATATTTTTTAAAATACGTTTTGCCAAAATTTTAATTTTATATAGACAAGTCCTCTGTTATGAGATAGGATTCTAAACGGAGTTTCTGTTAAATTAATAGGCATCATCTGTTGGTTCCACCATGAATTTATTGCCCTTGGAGTGAAATCTGTTTAGTGGAAAATTCATTGTTAGATCGTGTAATCGTTGCGAGAAAAGATTTGTGATTGAATTAGAACGTTGAAAACCTGCTATCTTATATTAGAATCCTATCTCATAACAGAGGACTTTCTTTTAATAATGCCGAGGGTTACATTTATAACAATAGTGTCTCTTGGCGCATCTAAGATAGTAAAAATATATATTCTATATTTGATTTGCTTATTAGAAATATTGAAATAATTTTATTAAAATAAAAAACAGAATATGTTTTTCTTTTCCAAAGAATTTCTTCTGAAAATTTTATTTATTAAGTTATATTTGTGATAACTTTGCACGGCAGATCTGAAAATTATGTGAAATTATTTTACATAAAAGTGAAAATCTTTTTTCGTAATTGATAAATTTTTATAGAAGAAGAGACAGAAAACAACTAAAAATAAAGAGACATTAGTTTAAGAAATGTCACTTCAAAAAATTTTTTGAAAATTGGTGTTAAAAAGATAGTTTCTTCAGTCATCGTCAGATAGCAGCAGATACCGGTCAGTAATATATAGTACTAGACGCAACCACTTGAGGTCTCTGGCTGCGGTCAAACTGCTGCTACAAACGCTCCGAAGATTCTCCTTTTCTTTTCTTTTAATAAAAAAGGAGAAGAGAAACGCTTTGATGCATTCGTACAGCGGCAGCTTGACTGTAGCCTCTACTTCTTGTGTTTCTCGCTTTCATTCATGTTCTCAGGATTTGAGAGATAAAATTTAATAGCCACGTTTAGCAATAATTGCGCAGTCATTAAACATTGTTCGTACGTAGTTGATTGTTAGTTTTAAATTTAAATTAATCGCATATTATACGAAGACTTAATAATTTTTTACGCTAAACACGTTCGATAGTTTTGCTCTAGTAGTGTCCTAGACAAATGAAAAGATTTGTTTCTTTACAGTTGAACTAGCTATAGTAATTTTAAATCTATTCTTTTTCTTTCCACATTGAAAAGAGAATAATATACAGTCTTATTAGTATTGTACTTCTACATTCGAATGTAATAAATTTACATTAAGAATGAAAATTGACGACGACACTTTTAAATACCGCGCGCGACGCTTAGACGCTACAGAAGTTGGAAAATTTAAATTTCTCAGCGTTGACGCTCGAACTAACATGACGTCACAAAATCGTCTTGAGGCGCGTCAGATGACGCCCATGAAAAGGCGCCTTAAAGTCACTAGATATATATCTAGTGACTTTAGGCGCCTTAATTCTTTCTGCTCTGGCTGAATGTGATTGGCTCTCGGATCCGTTAGCTTAAAATACTACAAAATGGCAGCTGAACGATTTTCTGTACGTTGAATCTGTTGAATCATCGTCAGGGATGGGCATCATTCGCCATTTTGCCGTCTTCGCCGTACGTTGTTCGTCGTACATTTATCGGATTCATTAATACGCAATAGATTGTTTGGAGGAAACATTGAACACGACGGACGAAAATCGACGACACTCTCTCCAGGGACGGAACGTACGCATTGGTGTTATCCGTTGATGCGCGTAACAGTCGTCTCTGAAAGAGAAGCGTGGTTACGCGTAAGGTGTTGGAATAATCGTGTCGGGACATCTCCGTCTTCAGTGCGATGGTAATCCGAAAATATCTCGTGATAATATAAGTGTACAGATGAAATCGCTAGTTTCCCAATCGAGCAGATACTTCCGTAATAGCGTCTCAAGATCTTTCGACCAGATATTATTGTGCGACTAATCTGCGACATTTGCGTTTTGTTTCAGTGGCGGAAAGTTCATCACCGTCGGTGACAGAATCAGGTTGCCGGACGACGTAACAATGGGTTACATCATCGAGTACCTTCTAAAAAAGCAACTCACTGTGGTGGAGCAGTTCCACTCGCACTTGGAGCCGATGAAGTTCCTGAACAGGGATACCTTCCACGAGCAGGTAATTTCAATATGTTCCTTGCCTTTTACATTCTGTTTCGAGCAAGAGAATTTTATTACCTTTTGTGATAGTCTCTATGCTTGACTAAGCATTTGTTACATGATAGAATGTGATTTCGCAATGAATCTGTAGTTGACGCTGAGACGCGTTGCAGTGAATAATTTTTGTTCAACAAAATCTCTTCCATTTTATTATTGGCGCTAAAATAATCAAGTCTCAACGCTATAGTCCTTAAAATCTCTTAATTAAGAGGTTCAGTTTAATGTTCATACAGTATTACGTACGTATACAACGTAATTTGGATATCTATGAGCAGACATGATTTGCTACTGTAATGCGAGATAGATGCAATCAACATTAATGCCCGTGACATGTTCTGGGTGTGTAATGGTCGCGATAAATAGTATGATGATAAATAATGGAACGAGAATAGGATGATTTGAAGCCCACGATGATCCAGACCACGCGCGCACTGTCTCATTTCTTGAAACACAGTGGCTATTATTTAATTGTACAGTTTCCGTTTATTATCAGTTCGCAAGCTACTTCAGTAGAAGTAATTGCAAAATCTGTCGTCGATAGCACGAACTAAATTGGCCTGCGTACGTTACATTCTCTTTTGTATGGCATTTCATATATGGTACATGCGTGACACGTATACATAAGAGATGATAATAGACAAAAATAGAAGGCTTAATTTTGATACATTAATTTTAAAAATCCGATACAAAATTTTTATCAGAATTGTGTTATTACATCGGAATAAAAAAAATTTGTTTTCAAATATTTTGTACGTGCATCTCGATACAAGAAAATTATTTTAAAATTTTGGCTCGTGGTTCTTTGTGTTCGAGATGTGTTGTTATACATCAAGATCGAGTTACAGCGTGTATTACGAGTGATTGTAGCGTAAAGTAAAACGTTGGCACAAAAAGAATTGTCTTTCATCACCAGCATCTCTCTGTCTCGCTCGCATCTTCCCCTCTCTTTCTGCTCTCAGATTTCCCCAAATGTACGCAGAAACGATGTGTTAAAAGTAAACGATATTGCTTTTAACATCGTATCAGTTACATTATACAATTTCGGACAATTTTCTGTTTTCGAAAGAAAGTTTTCGTAATTTTCATTTAATTAAAGTATTCTTTTTGTGTTTTCCAGGTCTCTTTTAGTTATTCCAAAGGACCTAGAGACGAGTGGAATATCCTGAAAATTGATGGTTTCGATATGAAGGATGATCCAAAGAGGTAATACTGCCCTGAATTTTATTCTAGTTTCGTATACTCCAAATATTTTCATATTTCATGTTTGATCGATTCATACCATTAATTTGCATCAGTACTCACAATTTATGTACAAATATATAAATTTAAATTTTTTTTCTCTGCGACAGAAAGTTTTACCTGCATTAGAATTCTGTTTCTTTTTAAATTTCGTTACATACTCTTCCGTAAATTTCGGAATACTATATCTTGAAGCGATTAAGTTTTTGAAAAAAATGTTTAATACAATAGTTGTTGGGTTTAAAGAGAGCTATTTGATGGGTGGGGTCAGATTTTTTATACAGTACATAGAACGCATTTTATTCTAAATTATTTTGTATCATTACTGCGAACGAAGAATATCTTTTGAAACACGTGAAACCATGTTCGCCATACTCGCGGGTAATGGTTAAATAATTTGCTTTCTTCGTCGGTCTGTCTTAAATAATTTCATGTTTGCGCGAGCGAGTAAATGATCGTTTTGTGAAATGATGGCGCATCTCAGGTGTAGACATCTGCAATTTGTGTCCGCGTTAATGTACGTGCGCGAAATGCCTCATGATGTTTTCCCTGTAATTGGCACCGGTGAAAGACAGAAGGGAGATGAGTAATTATGAGGACGACATCGCGGCGTGTTCTCATAAGTTTTAATTGACTTTGTAATAATTGCGACTTTTGGAGCCCGTTTCTCTTCTCCTTGTCTTTCCTTATCTTTACCGAGCGAAAGAAACGACTTCTTTCCTGTTGACGCAAATGTTTTGTACCGCGATTAGCTATCAAGACTTTTTACTTAGTGAGGAATAAACGAAGTTTCGTCTGTGAATATTAATGAGAGACCTTGAAACCAGTCGTTATTAGTGACGTATACTGTTTCAGAGATATCTCATAAGATCTGTCTCATAAGAGGAGACTTTCTTCTATATTTTCTAAATATCTTTTATTAACTTCTTTTTATCTCGTCGTCTATTTCCTTATTATCTTTAATAACACGTGAATTAGGGGCTCTGTTCTTGATATTCTATAGATGTGAATATGCAAATAATCATTGTTAATAATTATATTTGAACATCTCTAGAACAATGTTCTTGATAATTATAAATGACACGTATACTCAACTTTTTCTTTGCAGTATTATGAATGGATCACATTATACGGTTTTTTTTTTCGAGAAATTTATACGTTCAATGAATATAATAAACACAAGTTTTTTAAAAGAGTAGAATGTTACGTGCAAAGTATAAATCAAGTCTGTAATTAAAGTAATTTGTATGATAGAGAGTTGAGAAGAATATTGGTACATAGGAAGCTCGTGCAGACAGTAGATGCGAAATACTCAGACAATTATTAGGAAGATTATTAACAGATTTAATGGAATGGAAACTTGTTAATAGAAATAAATATGTTTATAATATGAATATTATACGAATAATGAATAAATATTAATTTTTAACGAGATAAAGTTATATTATTATAATGTAATTGCAACGATATAGCTTTAATATAATTGGCAATTATTTTATGAATATAAACGTTTAAAATAATTACATAAATTACAAAATGTTATGTTCTTATTAAAAGTTTTTTTGCTTAAATTTATATAATTTATAGCACGTCAAGTATAAAAATTTCTATATTTACAATTAAATCTTAAAATATTGCAGTTAAGTTAATATGTTTTGCATTCTCGTTAACATGTATCTATATTTTTTTGTTTCAGATTTAAATCCATCCATTGTCATCTGTTCCCACGTGTTCCTTATTGCCCGCACAGGTGATGAAGATTGCACGACGAATGTATGAATAAAGAAAGTCGGAAAACACTGATCTCTCACTGTTAGGAAAAATAGAGAAGAAGATGTAAGAGGTAAAGAGAACGAGAAGTAGAATTTATTCTCAATTGCAGAATGGAAGAAACAGAAGATCAACGTATGGTAAGGAGCATAATAGTTAATAATAAGATATTTGGGGAAATGGGTAAAAATGATCATTTTGCTGTTAATTTTTTATAACTTCATATGGGTAAAAATGCAATTTCTGTTTGCTATATTATTGCGCATTCAAACATATAACATTTCATGCATATATTGACGCAATGACATTTATGTAATACATAAACGAGGCGTTCTTTAAAAGAATGAAATGTGTTTCATTTCACATTTGTTGTTCATTCTTTTTATTCCGTTTTAAATAACTTTATTTTGCTTGAATGGAAGTCGTGAGGCGTTCTTTAAAAGAATTAAATGTGTTTCATTTCACATTTGTTGTTCATTCTTTTTATTCCGTTTTCATATATTGAGGCAATGACATTTATGTAATACATAAACGAGTCGTGAGGCGTTCTTTAAAAGAATTAAATGTGTTTCATTTCACATTTGTTGTTCATTCTTTTTATTCCGTTTTAAATAACTTTATTTTGCTTGAATGGAAAGTTCAGCATAATTCACGATGCATATGATTTATTCGACAAAATATTAGCATCGTATCTTTATCTAAATTTATTAAAACATATATGGTCACAGGATACTGAAATAATTTTTTGATATTACAAGTAATTTTCTGGCATTCTATCTTAATATCTAATATAGACTTACATAAGCGAATTAATAGATATATTGGTAAAAATGCAGATGAGGGGAGGCCGCCCCGATGACCTTGACCTTGACATATGTTGTCAAGGTCGCCCTTCTGAGTGACCTTGAAGAGGTTTTAGCCGTCGCTCGTAGTTCGTTAAAAAGATATTTAAAAAACAATGTCGACCAATTCTATGTAATATATTTCTGGTAGACTAACAAATAAGACCTATTTACAGAACATATCTCCTATTAAGAAAGAGGAGATATATTGATCGCTCGTAGTTCGTTAAAAAGATATTTAAAAAACAATGTCGACCAATTCTATGTAATATATTTCTGGTAGACTAACAAATAAGACCTATTTACAGAACATATCTCCTATTAAGAAAGAGGAGATATATTGACAGAATGATCTGGGTTAGGGTTGGGTTTGGTTAGGTCGAAACGATGCGGCGGCGGACAATCTCTCAAAGCTTTGTAGCCATATATACATACGTAATATTTGTTGCATTTGCATTCGTGCGGTATGATGGTTCCGTCTTCGCCGCAAGCGTTACCACGTTCGGCGGGGAGTTCGATTCCGTCGTTTGCGCCGTCGATTTGTGCCGTCGCGTTTTTCTTGGCAACGGTGGAGCTAGTGGCGGTGAATATTTCGCTTTTCATATGACATGCTTTTCGATTTTTATTCTCACTAATGTTTTCTCTTTTGGTGTACTATGTAGTTCGCCTTCCTTTTTCCCACTCGGAGGAGAAAATTCTATACAACGCAGACAATTTGCAATGTACTCCCTTACTTTTTCCTTTAAACGCGTAAACCAATAAACTTTATTAATGTTGGAAATAACTTTATCGATCCCAACGTGACCAATGTCATCATGACATGTGCGTATCACGTTATTCTCCATTGACGAGGATACATAGAATAGGAGCTTTCTGTTCTTATCCTTCCGATAAACAAGGCCATTTCGCATCTCGTAAAACTTATTTTCAGAATTTTCTAATTC
>NW_011967182.1:1027342-1032352 GCF_000949405.1 Vollenhovia emeryi | reverse complement strand
AATCGCGATCACTCTCATTCGATAGATGAGCTTTCGGGGATCTGAGACATAAGAAAACTAGGGATTAACTCTGGTTCTGCAGGGGTTCAACGAGGTACCTAACCCTCAGCCTTGGCCAAAATTATTAGACATCCTTATAATCGTTATACTGTACTAAATCTAACACCAGACTGATTTCTATTGTTTAAAAGTTGTTTGAGAGCGTTTGCTTTTATGTAGTAAGCAACTTTCACTGTAACAATAAAAGCCTTCCCTGATATTAGATTCAGTACAGTATATAATTATGAAGGTGACTAATAATTTTGACTAAAACTGCAGCCTTATTATAATATTTTACCTGACAAGCGTCTCGCCCCAGTCCCATTATGATTCTACGGTCCTGCGGCCGTACAAACGTGCGCGTAGTAAAAATCGCGACCACCCCCCTTTGATAGATGAAATGTATAAAATAAAATATGTGAAATTACGTTGTAATTTATCCATTTTAAGGTAACGAATCTACAGAATGTATTAATCTACGGTCTACAATCTACGATATACAATATACGATCTGCGTTCTATGAGATATAGATTTGTTATCTCAATAAAGAAATTTGTCGCTCATTGACCCGATGAGCAGCAGCTGAGTTAGCTACGTTGATTCTGTAACATACAAATATAAAATTCGGTAAAGCAGTATTCAAGAAAATTAATATTGCAAAATATAAGTAATTCTTACGCGTACGGTAAACAAATATTTACCTGAAAGGTGTTTTGTCGGCGCCCGACGTCTGTCCTAGGCCTCTTCCTCCACTCAGATTGTGCTCCGACATACTGACGGTCACGCAAATACGGTAATTCGCGCGATTCTACTCTCGATGAGTACCACGTTTTAGGTCCACGGGACGGGGTGTCCCATTATGATTAGGTAGATTCGTTAGCTCAATAAAAAAAACTGTTCACTTACCAACCCGATCGGCAGCAGCAGAGTTTGTACTGTTTTGTTGTTTCCGCATAAACATACAAATATACAATTTATATTAAAGCAGTGTTTAAGAGCACTAACATTGCAACATATACTCGTGCCGAAAAATCGCGATTACTCTCATTCGATAGATGGCTTTCGGGCATCTGAGACATAAGAAAACTAGGGATTAACTCTGGTTCTGCAACAGGGTGCCCCTTCACTTCCCTTCCCCGTAGTGGGTTCTAGATGAGGGGTGCTTGTATGAGCGGTGGCTGTGGGTTGAGTGGCTTGGATGGAAGCTTCTGCCCTTTCCGACTGAAGGCCTATGATTCTGGTCTCAGCGACTCCTATTCTGTTTTGGAAGGTATTGAGAACAGTTGTGAGCCTTTCAATGGATCCTTTAAGTGTGCCCACCTCCCTTCTAAGATAGTTTCTATGTTGCTCGGCTCTCTCATTTTCGTGTCGAATCTCTTGTGTTAGTTGCCTAACATCTTCACTCAGTTCCTCAACAGCAGCGGAGCTCCTTGTTTGAGGGTTATTTCGTAGGGGTAGCTTTCTTTTTTTTAGCGGTGGATGAAGTTCTCTCCCTCCTCTCGTTTTGCGGGAAGTACTGGCCTCGGTTGCTGGGGGAAGGTTGGGATCTAGGGGATCCATGGTGTATTCGAGATCAAGTTTATCAGGGGGTTCGCGGGATTAACTCTGGTTCTGCAACAGGGTGCCCCTTCACAGTAAAAATCGCGATCACTCTCATTCGATAGATGAAATATATTAAATAAAATATGAAATTGTGTTGCAATTTATCTATTTGAAGGTAGCAGATCTACAGAATGTATCAATCTATGATCTAAAATCTACGATCTACGTTCTATAAGATGTAGATTCGTTATCTCAATAAAGAAACTTCTCACTCACCAACTCGATGCGCAGCAGTAGAGTTTGTATAGTATTGTTGTTCCTGTATAAACGTATAAAACAAATATAAAATCACAATTGCAAGGAAGGACCAATTGCGGGTCTATCTTTTGAGAGTTTCAATATCCTTTTCTTTATTTCTTATCTTTGCAATTACATCTGAATTGGCCGTTTCTATTAGCCACGTTCATTATGTTTTCGCGACGGAGATAAAAAATGCTCCGCTCTCGTACATTCAGTGTGAAAAATGGAAAAGTCAAATTTTTGTCTCGTCACGGCAACTATTTTCGACCGTTTCGCGCTGTGCAATTATTGGACGCGCATTTGGGCACAGACAATTTATCGCTAGAACGTTTAATCTACTTACGGAATATTTAATCTACTTTCGGAGCGTATTCTCGAACGTTATGAAATTACCTTGTTACAGCTACACTTTAATGCTTTTTTTTCGCAACAAGTTTTTCATCCGCGCCTGCGGTATGAATATTTACTCGCCTCATTATAGACGCGGGAAAATAAAGGTGTAATCTGTCGCGGGACATTGAAAGTTGCACGAGATCTACATATTTATTGTAAGAAGCTGTTTCGGCGGCGATTCCTTGTTAAAGTGGTCGCCACCTCGCCGACGCTAACACTTTTCCCGGCATCGTACTTTGAAATGAAATAATGAGCCACGAAGATTGCACCCGTGCCGCAACTGCGTTCTATCGCCCGGCGTGCTGTATAATCGAGTTGCGTCATCGGCCGATGGCGCAGCTGCAATGTCGAGCCCGGATTCCGGCCTGGACACAGCAAACTTGGCTCTTGATCGTTTTCAAGTGGCGCATGCTGCTATTTTATTTCAAAGAAAGAAGATAAAAGTCTAGTAAGGTCAAAATTCGCACAAATGTATTTTTCATTTCAAACCAACTTTTTCCTGGGTCCGATCGCGCAATACGATGCTTACTCGAGCTGCCTTAGGCAGTTTCAGGTGCAATTGATGACGAAGGCCTTCCTTTTGGTTTATGCGAATGCTCATCGGAGCAGTTTTTCGGCCATTTGCCCTCATTAGGGTCTCTCCGCGGAAACGACGAAAAAATTTAGAAGATCATTTTAGTTACATAATTTTATGAAAAATAAGGTAACGTCCATGTCCATGACCTCTATAGTCCATAATTACGAGTTAGAAAACTAGGGATTAACTCTGGTTCTGCAACAGAGTGCCCCTTCACTTCCCTTCCCCGTAGTGGGTTCTAGATGAGGGGTGCTTGTATGAGCGGTGGCTGTGGGTTGAGTGGCTTGGATGGAAGCTTCTGCCCTTTCCGACTGAAGGCCTATGATTCTGGTCTCAGCGACTCCTATGCTGTTTTGGAAGGTGTTGAGAACAGTTGTGAGCCTTTCAATGGATCCTTTAAGTGTGTCCACCTCCCTTCTAAGATAGTTTCTATGTTGCTCGGCTCTCTCATTTTCGTGTCGAATCTCTTGTGTTAGTTGCCTAACAGCTTCACTCAGTTCCTCAACAGCAGCGGAGCTCCTTGTTTGAGGGTTATATAAGGTATAAAGGAGGCAGCACAAATCGGGTGGCATAAGTACGAAAGGCCACAACATGCCCACGAAAACAAAATCGGCAAATAAAGGAACCAACGGTCCGCTGAGGACAAAGCGAGCGAGAAACCGACACTCTCTGGTAGACGGCGAAGCAGTACAGTCGACTGCTCGTCGAGAGTCGTGCGGGATTAGATTCGGTGTAAATCTGTTAAAAACTTTGAATATACTTATACGAAGTAGAGTCTGTGTAAAGTCTTTCGCTTGCGAGTAAATCCTGTCCATCTCCTTTCGTCGCGTTAAACAGTCAATTAATTCGTCGGAGAGTCGCGAGTCGCGAATAAAGCTCGGTGGCCACGGGACAAAGGAAGGGCGACCCGCCGGTCAAAGACGCGTCGGTCGTGAGACAAAAGAAAATCCGAACCGTAATCTTAAACTAATCGTAACGAGATCTAAAACAAAAAGAAATAAAATATCATTTCAACAGGGGTAGCTCATTTCGTAGGGGTAGCTTCCTCTTTTTTGGCGGTGGATGGAGTTCTCTCCCTCCTCTCGTTTTGCGGGAAGTACTGGCCTCGGTTGCTAGGGGAAGGTTGGGATCTAGGGGATCCATGGTGTATTCGAGATCAAGTTTATCAGGGGGTTCGCGGGATTAACTCTGGTTCTGCAACAGGGTGCCCCTTCACAGTAAAAATCGCGATCACTCTCATTCGATAGATGAAATATATTAAATAAAATAATACTAATTTGTGTTTCGTGGAGTTAGTAAAGGTAACTTTCCCGCATGGTACGAGGTAATTGTCGTTGTGACTGGACAGTGCTGCGCACAACATAAACGTTATTTTGTCGGGTCTGTATTGATGACCGCATACTCCGAAAACGGCGCTCGTGGATCTATAAAATATATATAAAGAATGACCGTAATAGAAAAAATCAGAGGGTGAAACTTTTTGGCGCGTGCTATCCTCAAATTTTAGAATATTGAGCGTAAAATCCATAACGTCGATCGCTTTTTGATGCATTTCCTGCGGCAAATTACTTTTGAGCGGCATCACACATTTGCCAGTTCCTCGCCCCGAGCTAGATCGTCTCCAGTACGCGCTCATAATGAAAGACGGGATATTCTCTTCTTTCAGCCGACAGAGCATTTTTTTATTAGAATACACCAAATTTGGTTGTTGCGGTGAAACGTTTTCCGGTACGGGTTTGCCACCATTAGAAAACGTATAATATTGAACGTCTATGGTTACGGTGTCGTACTCTATTATGCAAAATTGCATAGGCATAGTGTTCGAAGAACCCGAATTGCTGGATTTGCAGACTCGAAGTATCTCGGTTTGGGGAATAGCTATGCTCGGTACAACGATCTGTGCGTAGTCGTACAGTCGATCGTTTATGTTTTCTTCTCTCCTTCTGGCACTTTGAATAAACATAGAATTATCCATATCCAGCGTATTGTGGTCGTCGGTAGTAGTGGTGATCATCGGCGTGGGTGGTGCGATGGCGAATTCCATTGTTGCTGCTGGTGGTAGTGGCTGTTGTTGCGGTGGTGGTGGTGGTGGTGTCGGTAATGCAAGTGTCGACGGCGATGCCTCCGCTGCCGCTACTACTAACAAATTGTCAAGAAG
>NW_011967182.1:1009920-1017357 GCF_000949405.1 Vollenhovia emeryi | reverse complement strand
AGTACCATGTTTTAGGTCCACGGGACAGGGTGTCCCATTAAGATTAGATTCGTTTCCTCAATAAAGAAACTTGTCGCTCATTGACCCGATGGGCAGCAGCTGAGTTAATCTCCTCTCTTGTTCGCGCGCGGCATACCGTACGCATTGTTCTCGGCGTAGTCGCTCGTGTCGAATCTTTCGATGGAGCGTTTCATATCCTCGTAAATATCGTCGCATTCGACAAAATAGATCAGACTGTCCGTGTCTGTGTTCATTTCTTTACAAACACCGCGATATAACGGCACCATATAATCGTAGTGAAACTCGTACAATCGCGTTTTCGATATCTCCAAGAGTGACATGCCAACGTATATCGGTTTATTGAGCTTCACCTCGAGTTTCCGTAACTCGACGGCCATCAGATTCTCCGAGAAAACGCTTCTGGTGTGAAAATTCGGTCTAGAAATTAGCGCTTCCGCTCCATACCTTCCCTCCCAACGCGTCACAAGACGCACGTCAACGTGCTCGCGCACGTCTACGTTGATTCTGTAACATACAAATATAAAATTCATTAAAGCAGTGTTCAAGAAAATTAATATTGCAAAATATAAGTAATTTTTACGGGTAGGGTAAATGTTTACCTCATAGTGTCTTATAAGAGTCAACGACAATCCCGTAATGGCTCAAGAATTTAATCTATCTGTCAGCCCTGAAATGGAAAAGGTAGCGGCTAGAATTTTATCTCCTCCAGATTTGAAATATAGAGATCCCAACCGCCCGGTAGAAGTGAGGAGAGGAACGTGGAATTTGCAACATTTTAATGAAGCCAGACATTTGGAGGATTATTCATGGACTATTGTCAATTTGAGTGGAAAACCAATTGACCCTCTTATGCAAACTTTCTCTAAAACATTGCAGAGCACTGCACGTGATGTTGGTATGAATATTGGACAGCCCCTTACTCCATTTAAAAGTTTTAGACTAAATAATTTAAATGATATCACAAAGTACTTCAGCCAGAATAGCAAATTAAAATTGATAGTAGTTATCATACCTGATGGTACAGACATAATGTATGGTAAAGTAAAGAAGATTACCGAGATGGAAGTAGGTGTTTTGACACAGTGTTTGAAGTTTAAAACCTTAAAAAAACTAGACTCATCCAGACCACAGTTTGCGACAGTAAAAAACATACTACTAAAAATAAATTCCAAACTAAATGGCATCAATCATACATTTACTAAAATGCCATTTTGTTTAAATGAACCTTGTATGCTTGTTGGTGCTGATGTGACTCATCCATCTCCGGATTCTAAAAATATACCAGCCGTAGCAGCGGTTGCAGCAAATAATGATAAGTCAGCCTTCCAATATAATGTTGCACTTAGACTTCAACAACCCAAAGAAGAAATAATTAGGGATCTTAAGGACATAATACTATCACAACTTGCATTTTATGTACGTGAAACAAATTGTGTCCCGAAGAGAATCATATATTATCGAGACGGCGATACATCCGCCGAAACATTGGTCCTTACACATTTCCTTGCTCTTATGCTTGGCGCGCTGAGTTAATTCCGTGAGATATTCGTTTTTCCATCGATTCCAGAAATCTCGCTTTAATTTTTGAAGATGTTGCCATTGTGAGAGTCTGTTTGTAGCTACGTCAGTAAAATTTACGTCTGGAATTGACGAAAGTAATCCACCAATCAAAAAATGACTCGGAGTTAGTACATTTAAATCAGTTGGATCAGATGACAAGGGTGTTAATGGTCTGGAGTTCAGTATTGCCTCGATCTCGATAATGAGTGTGTTGAATTGTTCATAAGAGAAAAGTGTATCTTTGGCTACGCGATGTAAATGATGCTTAAAAGACCGAACTGCCGCCTCCCAAATTCCTCCAAAATGAGGGGATCGTGGGGGAATAAACTTCCAAGATACCTCCTGATCGCTTAACCACCTTGTCACCGCCTCCTTGTACGGTTGAGTCTTAATATATTCGTGAAGCTCCCGCAATTCATTTCTTGCGCCTACAAAATTCGTGGCATTGTCAGACATTATAATGTTCGATTTGCCTCTTCGACTAAAAAATCTCTTAAGAGCAGCTGCCGTGTTCAGCCATTTTAGACGCTTGGCTGCCGTGTTCAGCCGCGTCGTTCGAGATTGTACTCGAGGAGCCAGATACGACCCCGTCAGGGTCCTCCGCACCCGTTGCTCTTTCGTTCATGCGCGCACGCAGCCCCAGGCCATCCGAGAACCCGGGATAATAATCTTTCATAACTTGTCTATCCATTATTAACTGCGTGTTGGGGAGCTATAAAGGCTTCCGTGGTTAAGTCGCTTATAAGCTCCAAATGGATTGCCTTGGATGCAAGACAAACAAAAACTGAAACATAAACCTTAATCTTATTCTTATTGCGATGAGTTTTCTCCTTTATCCAAAAAGGTCCGCTATAATCAACGCCCGCGTTTACAAATGGTCGTGAACATTCGAATCTTTCCTTCGGAAGATTGCCCGTGACATAGTCTCTCATTTTCGGTTTTGCTCTAAAACAGGTTATACATTCATGGATGAGTTTCTTAATGCGATTTTTGCCACGTATTGGCCAGTATTTTTGTCTAATATGGTACAAAGTGGCTTGAAGGCCGGCATGCAGTTGTGAATTATGAGCGTCTCGTGATTAATGATTAAATCTGTTACGTGACGATTCTCCGGCAAAATAATTTGATGTTTTTTGTCATAATTCAACTCTGCATGTGTTAATCTACCGTCTACACGCATCAATCCTTCAGAGTCTAAGAAGGGACATAACGGTATGAGGTTACTACCTTCCTTTAGCGTCTTTCCTGTTTCTAATCGACGAATTTCATTTGCAAAGGACTCGATTTGAACCAGTTTGACAATAGTGTTCATTGCTTGATTTAATTCATAAGTGGCTAAACTTCCATGACTTTTGGTTTTTGAACGACAATTTTTTATAAATCTGAGACACCATGCCACCACTCTACGAAGTGTTGTTATCGAGGAAAACTGTTGTAGCAGATTTAATCCTTGCTCAGTCTTCAGGATAATTGCTGCTCGCTGTTCAGGAGTCTCGCTCAGTGTTGGATGGGAATTAGGCCATTCAGTTCTGTCACTTGCAAGCCATGTGGGGCCTCTGATCCATAGTGTACTATCCGCAAGTTCCGCGGCTGAGAGTCCTCTCGATATCAAATCAGCTGGATTATCCTGTGATGAAATGTGTCTCCACTCGAATTGCGCATTGATTTCTTGAATGGCAGCAACTCGATTCGCTACAAATGTTTTTAACTGAGTGTTTACCTCAAAGTTGTTTTGTCGGCGCCCGACGTCTTTCCTAGGCCTCTTCCTCCACTCAGATTGTTCTCCGACATCGTCACGGAGACGCAAACACGGTCTTTCGCGCGATTCTACACTCTCGTTTGTAAAGCCCATGTGAAAGTGTATTGAAATTCTTTCGATTTCGCCTTCAACAGAGGCTCCACTCAGACTGTCCTCCGACATACTGACACCTCCCCTATCTCCGCTTCTCTCTCCAATAGGTCCCTCGCCGCTCTCTTCACTCTCCACATCCTATCCTCTCTGTTTTTTCCCTCTACTTCTCTCCATACCATTCTCCTTGGAAGAAGATGAAGTTTCCACGAAATAAAAAATATTTACCTCAAGGTTGTTTTGTCGGCGCCCGATGTCTTTCCTAGGTCTCCTCCTCCTCTCAGGTTGTTCTCCGACATCGTCACGGAGACGCAAACGCGGTCTTTCGTGCGATTTTACACTCCCGTTTGTAAAGCCCATGTGAAAGGTTTTTTTTTAATTCGTCTGGAACGGAGGCTCCACTCAGACCATCCTTCGACATACTGACATACGCAAATACAGTATTTCGCGCGATTCTACTCTTGATGAGTACCACGTTTTAGGTCCGCGGGACGGGGTGTCCAATTATGATTAGGTAGATTCGTTACCTCATTAAAGGATCTATTTATTTACCAACCCGATGAGCAGTAGCGGAGTTTGTATAGTTTCGTGTTAATATGTTAAAATATGTAAATAACTAACAAGGGACCATTTCAACGTTGATTCTAAAGTTAATCCCAGTCCACGAATCCAATGATAAAACTGATTTAGGACCAACGTTTGGAAAATAAACCTCTCTCAGCCAAATTTCAAAATGATGTGAAGTTAATTTTCCAGATTTTGAGGCCAAAACATAAAGATTACTCTCTCTAAATATTGTTTTTGAATTCGCGGACCGAATGATCCAGTGGGTTCTTTTAAAACGATGAATAGAGGCAATAATAATCTACCATTGCCTGATATTGTTGGTTGAATCGTATAACTATGTGTAGTTGCCGATATCGATTGTACCGTATATTCTATCTTTTTTGACCCTGTAATTGCTTAAGAACGACCACTATGACATTCTAAGTGGAAACCGCTTTGATCAGAATTATGTAGATTTTCATATCCATAACGCGTAATATAATATTTAACATTTTCAATAAAAATATTACTTTCCGCTTCGAGAACATCTTTTGATACTAAAGTCTTTTTCTAATAAATTTTGTGATTTTTCGGGATACAATATTGTGCGCTATTTTAAACTTTCTTAACCATGTGGCCGATGCTTCAAATTCTGTTAAATTAATCTCTTTTTTTTTGCTTTAGGGCCCATCGAACAAATACGTTGATTCTGTAACATACAAATATAAAATTCGGTAAAGCAGTGTTCAAGAAAATTAATATTGCAAAATATAAGTAACTTTTACGCGTAGGGTAAAAAATATTTACCTCAAAGTGGTTTTGTTGGCGCCCGATGTCTTTCCCAGGTCTCTTCCTCCACTCAGATTGTCCTCCGACATACTAATGGATACGCAGATACGGTAATTCGCGCGATTCTACTCTCGATGAGTACCATGTTTTAGGTCCACGGGACGGGGTGTCCCATTAAGATTAGATTCGTTTCCTCAATAAAGAAAGGCGTGTCGCGAGCACGGCGCAACGCTCGATGTGCAAAAGTACACACGCACTGTCGTTAATTACACCAGGGCGAACAACAATCCGCGCACAGAACACTCGTACAGGCACCACAGAAAGCACGTCGGGGAAGCCCCTCCGTGACACCGACGACAACGTCGAGATGGCGGAGCAGAGACGGCGAATAAAGGCGTCCCCGCACGTAGGGCGCATCCGCACCATAGGTCAGAGATGGCATTCGCGCGATTGGCCCCCCCGTGACGCCACGGCATTGGCCAGCCACTCCGAGCGCACGAAATGGCGGCGAATATCTCAAAATGGCGGCGAATATCTCAGAATGGCCGAAAGAAGATCCATCAGCCACCACGCGCGATACTCATCGGCGAACCAGGAACGAACCAACTCGTGTCGGAGCATGCGCGTCAGAAAAGATGCCCGCCAAATACAACAGTGTCCAGGGACGGAGCAAACACGTGCGCGACAGTCCTCGAAACGACGAGTCAAGTTACAGAGCGTAATCCTGTAGCAATAAAATAGCTTCTGAACGTTTAACTTTTTAATTTACATAATTTAACACCTCCTTTAACGTTCGCGACGCGAGATACTCTAGCGGTAGCGAAAACGAGACACAAAATAAGTCGATTCGCTAAGTTTGCGGCTGATATTGACATAAATTTATCATGTATCTCGGTAACGCCGCTGTCCCCGCTGCCGTTCTTTTTAAGAGAGGTGTGCAACGACGGATACTTGAATTTAAAACGGTCGGAAGTGAGGAAGCGCGTCCGGATCGAGATTTCATATTTTAACCTGAAGGTGTAACCACACGTGTGGCATCGCTTCTGATCGTTTAACTTAAAAATTTATATTTTACATCTGTCCTAACGTTTGCAACGCTTCGCGATGCAAGTTACTCGAGCAGTAGGGAAATCAAGGTAGAAAATAGGTCAATTTTCTAAGTTTGCTGCTAATATCAGCATACATTCACATGTATCACTGTAACGTGGCTATCCCCAATGCCGAGAAATATTCATCGTTGTTTATAAGTAATTCATATGCGTAGGGTGAAAAAATATTTACCTCAAAGTTGTTTTGTCGGCGCTTGATGTCTTTCCCAGGTCTCTTCCTCCACTCAGATTGTCCTCCGGCATACTGATGGACACGCAAATACGGTAATTCGCGCGATTCTACTCTCGATGAGTACCATGTTTTAGGTCCACGGGACGGGGAGTTCCATTATGATTAGATTCGTTTCCTCAAAAAAGAAACTTGTCGCTCATTGATCCGATGGGCAGCAGCTGAGTTAACTACGTTGATTCTGTAACATACAAATCTAAAATTCATTAAAGCAGTGTTCAAGGAAATTAATATTGCAAAATATAAGTAATTTTTACGTGTAGGGTAAAAAATATTTACCTCAAAGTGGTTTTGTCGGCGCCCGATGTCTTTCCCAGGTCTCTTCCTCCACTCAGATTGTCCTCCAACATACTGATGGACACGCAAATACGGTAATTCGCGCGATTCTACTCTCGATGAGTACCATGTTTTAGGTCCACGGGACGGGGAGTCCCATTATGATTAGATTTGTTTCCTCAATAAAGAAACTTGTCGCTCATTGACCCGATGAGCAGCAGCTGAGTTAGCTACGTTGATTCTGTAACATACAAATATAAAATTCGGTAAAGCAGTGTTCAAGAAAATTAATATTGCAAAATATGAATAATTTTTACGCGTAGGGTGAAAAAATATTTATCTTAAAGTTGTTTTGTCGGCGCACGACGTCTTTCCTAGGCCTCTTCCTCCACTCAGATTGTCCTCCGACATACTGACAGACACGCAAATACGGTAATTCGCGCGATTCTACTCTCGATGAGTACCATGTTTTAGGTCCACGGGACGGGGTGTCCCGTGGACCATCCCATTATGATTAGGTAGATTCGTTAGCTCAATAAAAAAACTGTTCACTTACCAACCCGATCGGCAGCAGCAGAGTTTGTATAGTTTTGTTGTTTCCGTATAAACATACAAATATAAAATTTATATTAAAGCAGTGTTTAAGAGCACTAACATTGCAACATGTACTCGTGCCAAAACCACTGTTTTCGGTGTTTCGAGACATAAGAAAACTAGGGGTTCACTCTGGTTCTGCAACGGGGTACCTAACCCTCCACATTGAAATTCGCGACCGCTCCCCTTTGATAGATGAAATATATAAAATAAAATATGAAATTATGTTGTAATTTATCCATTTTAAGGTAACGGATCTACAGAATGTATTAATCTATGGTCTACAATCTACGATGTACAATCTACGATCTGCGTTCTATGAGATATAGATTTGTTACCTCAATAAAGAGTGGCCGTGTCAGCCCTGCACCTGGGCTGGGTGCCAATATCCAGACTAATAATAATAATCTGAATAAAGAAATTTGTCGCTCATTGACCCGATGAGTAGCATCTGAGTGCTGCTA
>NW_011967182.1:996396-1006345 GCF_000949405.1 Vollenhovia emeryi | reverse complement strand
TCAGAAATCGATCATCAGTTTTACATGAGGCACTGCAAAGCCATGCTTTTTTTGCTCGTGCTTGTATTAAAGGTAATTCGTTCGTAACTTGACCTTCCACGTTCATTATCAAAGGGTGTGACAAAGGTTGTTGCGAAGAAGTTATTTCTCGATATGAATCAATAAAATAATTCTCGGACGAAGCTGTATGTCTCGATATGCCACATAATGCACGTAATTTATCATCAATTGTTGAACATTCATCTGCAACAGTCGAGCATATTTCTGCTTTTTTTTTTTAAAGTGAAGTTAATATTCGTTGCATATTGCGGCTATAACTCTCTTTAATACACATAGACCAACGTACGATTCTCTCTGCTTCTAATCGTTTCTCAACTGGATCTTTAATATCGAGTTTCTCAAAAATTTTTGTAACAGCCAAAGGGTTACTAAGTTTTTTAACGTGACTCGACCAAAGTTTTTTATACTTTTTGATAATATTTTTACCAATATCGTGATTTTTCTTTGCATGTATGGAATTGAACTTCTTTTTCTCGTAATATCGCTTATTATAAAGCCATTTACGATCAGAAGGTATTTCCTTTTGTCTCTGTCGTTCACGCTGAGAATTTATTAAATAAAGAATTCGCCTTTGTGTACGTTCTTTTATTACATTCTTTTTATATCGAAGTCGCTTTTTAGCACGATTATTTTCTATATCTCGTTTGTATCGTTGTACCTTTTTACCACGGTTATTTTTCAAATTCTGTTCATATCGAAGTCGTTTTTTAGCACGATTATTTTCTTTATCATGTTCATATTGACGTCGCCTTTTAGCACGATTACTTTCTAAAGTAGATATATTTTTATGTCTTACGCGTTTGCGGGCCGCGTCAGCCTCTCTCGCTTTTACTACTGCTAATGGAAGCACTTTCCGAGGAACACCATATTTTAAATCTTGAGGAAAATGTTCAATCATATTTGATTCAAAAATTTTTATTAAATGTGAACGCATTAAACTGTGGTCATATTTTACTTTTTCGGGTTTAATGTTAAATAATAATGAAATGGCAAAAGCTATTGCGAAAACACCACAATCATTAGAGTTTGGTTGTTGTTGCACAGTAGGAAATCTGAGTTAGCTACGTTGATTCTGTAACATACAAATAAAATTCGGTAAAGCAGTGTTCAAGAAAATTAATTTGCAAAGTATGCCAAGTAATTTTTACGCGTAGGGTGAAAAAACATTTACCTCAAAGGTGGTTTGTCGGCGCTCGACGTCTTTCCTAGGCCTCTTCCTCCACTCAGATTGTTCTCCGACATCGTCACGGAGACAAAAATATCTTCGCACTTTCCAGACACATGATGGATTGTTCCGCGCGCCGCCTCTGTAAATAACCCTTTACGTAGTCGCGATATTCGTGTATTCCAATAAAAAGGTTATTGCGACTGTCGCTAGTGCTCGCTTTGTCGGCCGTTTGGATGGCCGCACCCGTAGCAAAACGAGCTCGTCCGGGGTAACCGGCACTGGGCATAGCGGTGGGGGCCGTGGCAATTCCAGCACGACCGGATATCCCAAACGCCCAACCCCGCCGGTCGCGGCTCCCGCGGTCGACCACGCGCGGCACACGCCGGTCTCCCCGGGCTTGCCCGCCGCGGCGGAGTCCCCGCGGCGTTCTCGGATGTCACGCGCGGCCCCTCCTCCGTCTGTGTCGTCGAGTCCGCGGAGATCATTCCCGTCTGCGTGATCTCGTCTTGGAGGGTCACGCTCTCCGTGACTATGATCCCCTCGGCCGGATATCGGGTCCGGAGGACCTGATTACCCGTATCCTCCAGGTCCACCCAGAAGGACGGGTCATTGGCGTCTATATACATCTAGATGGGCCCGTGGCGTCGGAGGAACCCCCTCCATAGCCGACGGATCGTCGGGTCCCGGATATTCGGCATCTAGGATGGCACGAAATATTGTTTGAGGTCCTGGATGTGGGTTTTGCCCGCGGCTACCCCGTCCATCGTTTCCAACTCGTAAACGACGGGCGAGAGTACCTTTCTGATGCGGAAGGGTCCTTGGAACTTTGGTGTCAGTTTCGCGGCTACATTATTCGCCGCGGACGGAAGCACATGGCTTCGACGCAATACTAACTCGGTAACGCTATATCTTTGAGGTCGCCGGCGCAAATTATAGTGCCGGGCTTGACGTTGGTTCGCCTGGTCTAAGTTCTCGCGAACCCACGCGCGTAATGACGGTATACATTTCATTCGGTTAGCCCACTCCTCGGTATCTTGGGGTTCGATTTCGGTAGCTACCCTTCCCTGGTCACGAAGCGCATAATTCTGGTCACGAAAAGCAATAACCTTGAAATTCTGAATAATCCTTCCACAAGTGAGTTTTGAAATAACCTTGAAAATCTTTAATATATTTATATAGTATCGATAAAGGTGATTATATTCTCAATGAATTATATAAATGTACACAAGGGGATGGTCAGGGATAGCCACTCTTTTATTTATTTTTAATGGCTAGGTATAACAGGGAAAGGATCTTGCTCTCATTTACTTCAACTCTTTTAAATAAGAAATATTACCGAGCCGTCTTTCTAGACGCTCTTTCAATTAATCAGGAAAATCGTAAATGAATCACGGAGCACCTCCACAAATATTAACCCCTGGAACTAAATTCGCATTTAGGGTTTCTACAACAATTCGCTTTGGCACTACCACTGACTCGGAATTCTTCGAATCGTGTCGGATTCACGCTAAAACGGAATCCTCGGACACAAAACGAATTTTTGAAGAATGGAATTCTTCGAATCGTGTCGGATTCACGCTAAAGCGGAATCCTCGGACACAAAACGAATTTTTGAAGAATGGAATTCTTCGAATCGTGTCGGATTCGCGCTAAAGCGGAATCCTGGGACACAAAACGAATTTTTAGTGAATGGATATTTAGTTCGCAAGAGCATGGACGAGAAAGTTAAAAACTAGCGAAGGTCCCTCAGAATAAAAAAAATAAAAATTAATAGGGGGAAAGGAGGTCGTCGAGCCGAAACAAAATGAAAAGAAAAGAAAACGTGTGACTTACTACTGATTGAGATCGTCGAAAGCTGGTGGATTCTCCGGTCAGATTCGCAGTCCGTATGCCGAAACCGCGCACAGATTTTACTTTGACTGGATATAGAAGTATGATGTTAACTTGGAGAATCGCGGAGAGAACTGTGCTGGTGGAGTCGGGAGCTGCCAAAGAGGCTGAGGCAGCAGGCTCCGGGTTTATATACAATTTTTCGGGGGTGGATCTTGGTCATGGGACGTGGAAGGAGATTTTGGATTTTGGTTTTTCATTGGTGGACTGTTGGGAGGTGTCAAGGAGTTGTCTTTCTCATTGGCAATCCGACCATTAAGTCGTTGTCGCCCTTTGATATTTATTTATGGGCATCATTTCCCTCAGCGACTTTCGAAAAATCCCGAGTTTCACTTTTGGGTCATATTTTGGAAATCTGGATTTCGAAACTGCCGTCTGAAAGGGCCTGATCCCATCATACATTGCCTCAAGTACGTCTTCGGGAGCACCTCTCCCAGTCATGGTACCATCAGCAGCACGCATCCCCTCAACCTTAGGGTTAAAACGCACACTTAAACTCGTCACTAGGCTGTCCACCTCCAGCCAATTTAGCTTACCGTCGAAACTTGTTTGGACATAACGAGAAAAAGCTCTGCGAAGCGACAATCTACTCCCGAGACACGATGACAGCATATTCTCCACTATGGTGTCCGCGTCATATACCATAGGAGGGTGCCCGGGATCAGGATTACCATGTCGATCTGTTCGACCCACCTGGAGGTAAGATCCACCTAACAGAACCTGACCACGATCCTGACTAGGGATGACAAACACCACACGTCGAGCAACATCATCTAAATCCACTAGTCCTGCTGTGCGTACAAAAAACTCCCTATCTGATGTCTGCCCGTCCAAACTAATCGCATAACGCTCAAAAATCCAAATACCGGAGCACCTGTGTTATTTCTCCCCTTTATTATTTCAACGGCTATCGACCAGCAACAATTAGGGCACTTTACGTTTCGAGTTTCGAAAAGTGAAACTCTGGCAATCAATTTTTTGTGGAGAGGGGACTCATGCGTTGGCTAGTCGATATCCGCTGATTTCTAAAATTGTAGTTTCCAAGGGAAGAAAAACATGTTTCTTATGGTTTTTTGAAAGAGAGAAATCGTTGAGTCCACAGGACGTAACACAAAATATAAGTAATTTTTACGCGTAGGGTGAAAAAATATTTACCTCAAAGTTGTTTTGTCGGCGCCCGACGTCTGTCGTAGGCCTCTTCCTCCACTCAGATTGTTCTCCGACATACTGACGGTCACGCAAATACGGTAATTCGCGCGATTCTACTCTCGATGAGTACCACGTTTTAGGTCCACGGGACGGGGTGTCCCATTATAATTAGGTAAATTCGTTAGCTCAATAAAAAACTGTTCACTTTATAACGACTGCGAACTCGGGCGCGGGGTCTCGCCCCGTCGTCGCCGTCGCCGGAATCGACGTGCTCCGGAGCGCGATGTTCGCTCCCAGCCACCGACCTCCGCCGGACTCCGTCCGCTCGAAATCGCGAAGCGAAACACACAAAATTAGTAGGCGCCAGGTGCGGAGAAGGCCGCACCACCTTGTTTCCCGTATCGGGCGGACTCCGGCAGAATCGGCTATCCTGGCGTGGCCGACCAGCTCAGCCACTCTAACCTTGGCAGAGGGGCGCGGTTCTTACGCGACGATAAGGCCCTTCGACATTACGGACCGAGTGACCCGGGTAAAGCGCTACGGGACGGGAAGGGTAAAAATTAAAAGGGTGAGGTAACCTCAGAGCGGCACCAACGGTGCATTTTTCATCATGGGCTACCCTTCCCCCCGATAACAATCACAGGAAGGAATACGCGGCAGAGAACCGCCGAACGACGGAGAGACGTAGGACGCATGAACGGGATGACGTAAGGACGGGAACACGTAACGAGACAGAAGAACGTAACGACACCAAGGACGGAAGGACGCGAAGAACGAAGGACGTAAAGGACGAAAGACGGAACGAGACGGAAGAACGTAACGACACCAAGGACGGAAGGACGTGAAGGACGAAAGACGTAAAGGACGAAAAGACGTAAAGGACAAAAGACGGAACGAGGGAAGCTTACGCGAAGTTTGCCGAGGGTCCGCGGCACCCGGTATATGTCTCTGTTCCGGCGCGCGACACGCAGCAGCCGCATGGGCCCGCGCGTGATCACGTGAAAGCCGCGTGCGATTCGAAGGCGCGCGACACGCGCAACGACACGACCCTACGGTACGCGACGCGAAGTAGTTGATACGCAATTAGACGGGACGCGACATGAATTACCCGTTAATTTATTGTCCTTGACGTGGGTGTGCAAAACTTTTTTTTCGGCTTCGTGCTCCTTATATATTAGGCCACGGGCGAGCGAACGTGACCATATTTTTTACCAGAGCTCTTTTTCTTTAATTTACTGTCCTTTTTGACGTGCAATACATACGCGGAATAAAATTCATGTCCAATCAGGCGATTTTTGTCTACTCTCGATGAGTACCATGTTTTAGGTCCACGGGACGGGGTGTCCCATTATGATTAGGTAGATTCGTTAGCTCAATAAAAAAACTGTTCACTTACCAACCCGATCGGCAGCAGCAGAGTTTGTATAGTTTTGTTGTTTCCGCATAAACATACAAATATAAAATTTATATTAAAGCAGTGTTTAAGAGCACTAACATTGCAACATGTACTCGTGCCGAAACCACTGTTTTCGGTGTTTCGAGACATAAGAAAACTAGGGGTTAACTCTGGTTCTGCAACGGGGTACCTAACCCTCCACAGTAAAATTCATGACTGCTCCCCTTTGATAGATGAAGTATATAAAATAAAATATGAAATTATGTTGTAATTTATCCATTTTAAGGTAACGGATCTACAGAATGTATTAATCTACGGTCTACAATCTACGATTTACAATCTACGGTCTGCGCTCTATGAGATGTAGATTCGTTTTCTCAAATTCTTACCTATGCGGCGCAACTTGAACATTATCACGGATTTGAATAGGTTTATCCACAGGTTGAACTAAGCTGTAAACAGTATTGTTTTACCTGTTTTAGGTCCACGGGACGGGGTGTCCCATTAAGATTAGATTCGTTTCCTCAATAAAGAGACTTGTCGCTCGTTGACCCGATGGGCAGCAGCTGAGTTAACTACGTTGATTCTGTAACATACAAATATAAAATTCATTAAAGCAGTGTTCAAGAAAATTAATATTGCAAAATATAAGTAATTTTTACGCGTAGGGTAAACAAATATTGCAACAGGATTTATCAGGCTCTTTCTGTCGACTAAAGTCGAACGGAAAGTCTGTATCACTAGTATCCTGCTCGGAGTTCTTTTCCTACTATGTCCCGCTAGCCCGCGATTCCGTCGTTAATCGTCCGGGGAGCGTACTGCAAATAATGGGTGGTAACTTCTCAAGTCGCCCGGTATACCCGAGCGCGGCGTTCTCGGATGTCACGCGCGGCCCCTCCTCCGTCTGTGTCGTCGAGTCCGCGGAGATCACCCCCCGTCTGCGTGATCTCGTCTTGGAGGGTCACGCTCTCCGTGACTATGACCCCCTCGGCCGGATATCGGGTCTGGAGGACCTGATTACCCGTATCCTCCAGGTCCACCCAGAAGGACGGGTCATGGGCGTCTATATACGCCCAGATGGGCCCATGGCGTCGGAGGAACCCCCTCCACAGCCGACGGATCGTCGGGTCCCGGATATTCGGCATCTAGGATGGCACGAAATATCGTTTGAGGTCCTGGATGTGGGTCTTGCCCGCGGCCACCCCGTCCATCGTTACAATATACGATCTACGTTCTATGAGATATAGATTTGTTATCTCAATAAAGAAGTTTGTCGCTCATTGACCCGATGAGCAGCAGCTGAGTTAGCTACGTTGATTCTGTAACATACAAATATGCAATAATGTTAAAGTATTTATATTTGTTAGCTGTGGTCAATAAAGCAGTGTTCAAGAAAATTAATATTGCAAAATATAAGTAATTCTTACGCGTAGGGTAAACAAACATTTACCTCAAAGGTGGTTTGTCGGCGCTCGACGTCTTTCCTAGGCCTCTTCCTCCACTCAGATTGTTCTCCGACATCGTCACGGAGACGCAAACACGGTTTTTCGTGCGATTCTACTCTCGATGAGTACCATGTTTTAGGTCGACGGGACGGGGTGTCCCATTATGATTAGGTAGATTCGTTATCTCAATAAGAAAGTTCTGACTCACCAACCCGATGCGCAGCAGCGGAGTTAACTACGTTGATTCTGTAACATACAAATATAAAATTCATTAAAGCAGTGTTCAAGGAAATCAATATTGCAAAATATAAGTAATTTTTACGTGTAGGGTAAAAAATATTTACCTCAAAGTTTTGTCGGCGCACGACGTCTTTCCTAGGCCTCTTCCTCCTCTCAGATTGTCCTCCGACATACTGACAAACACGCAAATACGGTAATTCGCGTGATTCTACTCTCGATGAGTACCATGTTTTAGGTCCACGGGACGGGGTGTCCCATTATGATTAAGTAGATAAAAAGGTAAAATGTCTAATCTATAACTTCAATTCTAAAATTTTTGATGATATCAGAGAATGAAAAAATTACTGAATAAAAATAAAATATAAAACTGTTCACTTATCAACCCGATCGGCAGAAGCAGAGTTTGTATAGTTTTGTTGTTTCCGCATAAACATACAAATATAAAATTTATATTAAAGCAGTGTTTAAGAGCACTAACATTGCAACATGTACTCGTGCCGAAACCACTGTTTTCGGTGTTTCGAGACATAAGAAAACTAGGGATTAACTCTGGTTCTGCAACGGGGTTGCAGAACCCTAACCCTCAGCCTTGGCCAAAATTATTAGACATCCTTATAATCGTTATACTGTACTAAATCTAACACCAGACTGATTTCTATTGTTTAAAAGTTGTTTAAGAGCGTTCATTGCTTTTATGTAGTAAGCAACTTTCACTGTAACAATAAAAGCCTTCCCTGATATTAGATTCAGTACAGTATATGATTATGAAGGTGACTAATAATTTTGACTAAAACTGCAGCCTTATTATAATATTTTACTTGACAAGCGTCTCGCCCCAGTCCCATTATGATTCTACGGTCCTGCGGCCGTACAAACGTGCGCGGAAGTAAAAATCGCGACCACCCCCCTTTGATAGATGAAATATATAAAATAAAATATGTGAAATTACGTTGTAATTTATCCATTTTAAGGTAACGAATCTACAGAATGTATTAATCTACGGTCTACAATCTACGATATACAATACACGATCTGCGTTCTATGAGATATAGATTTGTTATCTCAATAAAGAAATTTGTCGCTCATTGACCCGATGAGCAGCAGCTGAGTTAGCTACGTTGATTCTGTAACATACAAATATAAAATTTGGTAAAGCAGTATTCAAGAAAATTAATATTGCAAAATATAAGTAATTCTTACGCGTAGGGTAAACAAATATTTATCTGAAAGTTGTTTTGTCGGCGCCCGACGTCTGTCCTAGGCCTCTTCCTCCACTCAGATTGTTCTCCGACATACTGACGGTCACGCAAATACGGTAATTCGCGCGATTCTACTCTCGATGAGTACCACGTTTTAGGTCCACGGGACGGGGTGTCCCATTATGATTAGGTAGATTCGTTAGCTCAATAAAAAAAACTGTTCACTTACCAACCCGATCGGCAGCAGCAGAGTTTGTACAGTTTTGTTGTTTCCGCATAAACATACAAATATACAATTTATATTAAAGCAGTGTTTAAGAGCACTAACATTGCAACATGTACTCGTGCCGAAACCACTGTTTTCGGTGTTTCGAGATATAAGAAAACTAGGGATTAACTCTGGTTCTGCAACGGGGTACTTAACCCTCAGCCTTGGCCAAAATTATTAGACATCCTTATAATCGTTATACTGTACTAAATCTAACACCAGACTGATTTCTATTGTTTAAAAGTTGTTTAAGAGCGTTCATTGCTTTTATGTAGTAAGCAACTTTCACTGTAACAATAAAAGCCTTCCCTGATATTAGATTCAGTGATTATGAAGGTGACTAATAATTTTGACTAAAACTGCAGCCTTATTATAATATTTTACCTGACAAGCGTCTCGCCTCAGTCCCATTATGATTCTACGGTCCTGCGGCCGTACAAACGTGCGCGTAGTAAAAATCGCGACCACCCCCCTTTGATAGATGAAATATATAAAATAAAATATGTGCACGTTTGTACGGCCGCAGGACCGTAGAATCATAATGGGACTGGGGCGAGACGCTTGTCAGGTAAGATATTATAAGGTTTTAGTCAAAATTATTAGTCACCTTCATAATCATATACTCTACTGAATCTAATATCAGGGAAGGCGTTTATTGTTACAGTGAAAGTTGCTTACTACATAAAAGCAACCGCTCTTAAACAACTTTTAAACAATAGAAATCAGTCTGGTGTTAGATTTAGTACAGTATAACGGCTTTTATTGTTACAGTGAAAGTTATTAAATACAATGAGCCATCGCTCATTGTCCCGATGAGCAGCAGCTGAGTTAGCTACGTTGATTCTGTAACATACAAATATAAAATTCGGTAAAGCAGTATTCAAGAAAATTAATATTGCAAAATACAGGGTGTCCCACTAAGACCGCCTATTTTGAATTTAGCACCATTTTGTTTGTGTCGGTCGTACAGCGTTGTTGTTGGACAGCTGTCATGTGTAAACATTGAGGTTAAGTCATGGAAAATTACACGGACGCACAACGCATAGAAATTGTGAAAATCCACTACCGAAATGGTGAGTTTTGCGGAGACGGTTCGAAAATGTCGTGGATTTTTCGGTCACCATAACGCACCTG
>NW_011967182.1:972958-989011 GCF_000949405.1 Vollenhovia emeryi | reverse complement strand
TGTAATATTTAGATAATTAACTTGAATAAGATATATACAATTTCACACGTATGTGACTTTCGCATATTTGCAGCTCGTAATATTTTTGGGCCGCAGTAGCATGTCAATATACAGTGCCGAATATACACTACCGAACTGATGGCAAGTCCCAAAAATATCTTCGCACTTTCCAGACACATGATGAATTTTTTACCTCATACAAGTTGATGACTATTTTATAAATTTATATTATTTTTGTCTACAACAAGTGAAAGTTTCTTTCTTTAATAAAATCTGAATGTAGTTCTAACACTGTTAATTTGCAATCTAATGATTACAATGACGTAATATTTAGATAATTACTTGAATAAGATATACAATTTCACACGTATGTAACTTTCGCATATATGCAGCTCGTAATATTTTTGGGCCGCAGTAGCATGTCAATATACATTGCCGAATATACACTACCGAACTGATTGCAAGGCCCAAAAATATCTTCGCACTTTCCAGACACATGATGGATTGTTCTGCCCGCCGCCTCTGTAAATAACCCTTTACGTAGTCGCGATATTCGTGCAACAAGGACAACGAGATTATTAACGCTTTTGTGAGATGTAAAAGTTTCAGAAAATGTTGCTTAAAAAATACAGTAAATATGTATATTGTACTATTGCAAGAAAGACAAGTCTATATATGTTACTTAAAATTATTTTATAAGTGCAGCGGTAGTACAATATACATATTTACTGTATTTTTTAAGCAGCATTTTCTGAAACTTTTACATCTCACAAAAGCGTTAATAATCTCGTTGTCCTTGTTGCACGAATATCGCGACTACGTAAAGGGTTATTTACAGAGGCGGCGCGCGGAACAATCCATCATGTGTCTGGAAAGTGCGAAGATATTTTTGGGCCTTGCAATCAGTTCGGTAGCATGCATATTGCAACATACTGACATCTTTCCTATCTCCGCTTTTCTCTCCAATAGGTCCCTCGCCTACAGACGGGGTGTCCCATTATTATTAGGTCCACGGGACGGGGGTGCCCTACCATTATCAGGTCCACGGGACGGGGTGTCCCATTATCATTAGGTTTACGGACCCTGGCGTTTCTACGTATCCACTCGTTATTCCGCTAGGGATCGGTGGGTTGTTGTGTGTGATAGGGGGTGTCGGGAAATGTATGGATTTATTTGCTTCAGGACATTTTCCGCTTTTCTCTCCAATAGGTCCCTCGCCTACAGACGGGGTGTCCCATTATTATTAGGTCCACGGGACGGGGTGCGGTTACGGCCTTGCCTGCCGTTCCCAGGTACTTCGGGGAGTCGCAGCCAAATACCATCCGGTATTCTCGCGGCGTTAACAGGTCTTCTGGCTTCGGCGGCGTCAGGAAGTTCTCCTTGTCCCAGTCCGGGGGGTAATCCTCGGGCCTGGCAAGAACGGGCTTGAGCGCCTTCTTGGCCAGCTCCATAACCAACTTGGGATCGTGATTCTCGTCCCCCCATATTTCCCCCTCCGTTGGGTTGTGTTTCGTATATCCGTGATCCACACTCCGCGTCCAGTAATTATGGACCTTTTTCCTCCCGCTCTCCCTTCCTATCTTTGGGGTGCCCTACCATTATTGTATATAAATAATTCAAAGCACTGTTTTAATAGCGGCATTATCAGGTCCACGGGACGGGGTGTCCCATTATCATTAGGTTTACGGACCCTGTCGTTTCTACGTACCCACTCGTTATTCCGCTAGGGATCGGTGGGTTGTTGTGTGTGATAGGGGGTGTCGGGAAATGTATGGATTTATTTGCTTCAGGACATTTTTCCTGCTGCCTTAATCTTAAAACGATATTTCAGTATACTGTGACCATTAATGTTTCATTTAAGTTTAATTTTTCTATTTCTCATATATTGGTGTTTATATATCAAAGTGTATGTAATACTTTTTATAAAACATTTCATGCTTGTTAATTAAAGGCGTTAATTCAATAGTTACTTTTTGTGAAATTGAAGTGAACCAAACTCCAATTTCATATATTCACTCCAAGTTCACTTTCGGGACCACACAACACTGGCGTAATTTATACCAGTCTTTTATACCAGTTTGACACGCATGTCAAGGATTAATAGTAAATAACTTATAAATTGATTTATTCTTTGGTTAATTCTCTCAAAAAATTGAATTACTTGATACGCGTGTCAAACGATCAGTGTAAACTGAATCAGCAGCCTTTTTATTTGGAAACTAGTACACTCAACTTGTTTCCAGCAAGAGATACCACAATCTTAAACTTTTTCTTTATACAACTTTAAGAACTGAGAATAATTATAATTATTTGATTCACATAGTATGCTCCTTACTGTGCGTTTTACATTTAATTCAGCAATGTCTACTGTGAAAGTACATTTCTTCCTGTTTTTAAAAATAGTCTTATTAAGTTGTACATACTTATGTATATAATTTTAATTACGAGACGATGGTGGCAAACTTTTGTTTTGTGTCTCCTTGCAGACCTACATTTTATTTATGAAACTAAAGTTACGTAATTTTTTTCCTTCTTTACTTTTCTAAAACTTTATAGAATTATAATAAAATTATTGTAGGGCTATGATTTTAGAAAAGTATATTTGCCACCGGCGTTTCGTATTTTTTACACATGTATATGTATGCGTGAGTGAGGACGGAAAAAACAGCAGAGATAACGAGCTGGAGATGCAATTCCTCGACGGGGAAAACTACAAAACGCAATTCGTACCAACACGCACATATGCGTACATGACAGCTGCATCTGTGCAATACAGAGAAGTTATATATAAGTTATATATAATTATAATTCGTTGACGGTCTCGTCAACGCGAAATGGAAATAAACTAGTCCCTCGAAAAAAGACAGACAGCTGTACGTAATGTGATATTAGTGCGTGCGAAGTTTACTTGTATATGTATATCTTTCAACGTCACTCTTCCGTAGCATTATGTAGATACTACAAGGATATTTATAATGAACGATGTAACCGTTGTGTGTGCAATATCGAGCATATGAGTTGTCTGCTTTCAACGTGGTGTGAGTAATAAAAGAAAACCACGGATAATCGATGCAATGTACAGTAATATTTATATATTAATTTTCGCGAGATTTATAAAGTTGGACTTACACTGTTTTGAAAGTGAACAGCTCATACGATTAGTCCTTTCTTCCGAAGAATGGCTTAGTAATATGAGAAGCAAGAGGAGTTCTTCACCTTACATAGATGAGATCTCGATGCACGTGTTATAATTATGTGTGTGCACCTATGTATGTAACATGTCGAACGACATGTCTGCGTTGTCAGTGGCAAACATTGAAAATACGAATTGTATGATATTGATTATGCGTTGTGCGCTAATGTTTTGTATAATGTTTTGTATAGATTATACATACATACATTATTAGAAGAATTCTGTCCATCTTCCTTTATCATTCCTTATTTGCCACAACACCGCCTGATAAGATGTGCATGACATATGCCGCGATATACTATTTTCAATAATTCTCCCATCATTTCCTGATCTAATACTTCCGTCTATTGAAAAAATATGTTATTTTGTATTTTCAGTTAGCCTTTAACTTTAGTAAATTTTTTAATTTGCAGGCATAGAGTATTGTACGCATAGTACAGAATTTTATTGTCTCTATTTTATTACATAATTGTTTTTATTATATGATTACATTAAAAGCTTGAGAATTAATTTAGATTAGCATAGATTAACATAGGTAAAATAATTAAATTTTTTTACTATTAAATTGAAAAGTCAAAGATGCTAATCGTATAAAAATAATTCAAATATTAAATAGGAAAACAATCGATGAAATTTTGCAATGTTATATAATTTATTGATTGCACAACGATGTTCATGCTGTGAATACCTTCATCTGTTACAGTCAACCCAAAGCAAGGTTGCTGGTCGATAAACTAGACCCCTAATGCTCTCTCTGCCCAGGGTACTAGGAATATTCCTAGTATTGCCACATATGTGGCAATTAATATAACTGTCAGTATTAAGTCTAATAAGATAATGGTTAACTGCATCGGCATTGTAAATAAAGGCGAAAGCATTAATTACTAATGATTTCCGCGCAGTAGGCGACGTGGCAGTTGTTGATTCGAGATCATCACGTGATAACGGTTACTGGTAATCGGTACCGGAACATACGAACGGTAAGTAGCTGTCTGGTAAGTCAAATATTTATTATTAAGTCCTAATTAACGTATTAATCATGCATTCGAGAGCGTTGTCAAACACGTTGTCAAACGATATGCGGGAATCCCTTCGATCCCGCGAGATTTCCACTTGAATTTAAATTGGATAACCGTGGGATGGATTCGAACGTGGAAATTGACACGTAATGCTTGACGGTTTGCTATTACCTTTTAATGACTGTACAAGAGATAGAAACGAAATGAACGCTAAAATATTGATGATCCCAACTTGACTTGTAATTAATTATCACCCGGGAGATTTGTTGCAGCTCGTGTCTTAAAAGTAAGTATAGAGCCGAGATAAATGACAATTTCGTAATTTAACGGTTGCACCCGCGAGAAGAAAGATCGCGCGTCGACAACTGCAATGATGAAGAACACGTCGCGCGCATTTTGCATTTTACATGTCAATATTTTTGACGTTAAAAATATAGGAATTTTAGGAAAATCAATATGCAAGATAAATATAAAATCCTTCGCGCTATTGTTTCGCTGAATATCAATATTTACTTAGGCGTATTTGCGATGTTCTCCATCGCGGATGGGGAATACCATCGCGGATGCCTGGCCGAAGCTCGCCGTTAATTTAACGATACATTGCACTGGGCACCATGGTTTATTCAATGTTGCGTTCGCCGATCCCATATTTTAAATCTCAAATTTCCCATGTAGCCTGCTTTCGTAGTCCTTTTACTCTCCTCCCGGCGGCCACTCGATATTCCGCATTCGCTCGTATCGGAAATACGCCGTGCAAGGTGGTCTAAATATCGATTGGATACGACGATCAAAAGTGAGAGAAAAAGGTAAGAAGAGACACACATGTGCAATATACATATACTTATACAGGGTGTCTCAGACCTAACGCTCACCCCTTAACAACGGGGGGTTTCTGAGATCATTTTTAGACGAAAATCCTACATTGTCTAAAAATTACATGTAGAATTACAATTAAGGGGTAATATTGAGACCATCTATTAAAGGTGTACATTTACATACGTCAGTAAATTTACACCTGGTAAGTAAAATTATTACCTTATGTAATAAGTAAACTGCTTGCTTTTAATTGTGTAAATTTGACAATTTGTTGTAATTTTCCATCATGTATAAACAAGTATTTACACAACAGAGTAAAAAAAATTTGTAAAAATACATAAATTTATAGATTTCCGTTATTAATAGTGTAATCGCTACACTTATTATGTATGTAATTTTACATACTTTATTTACAGTGTAGCACCAAAATGCCGAGGCTGTAATAGTTTTTAAATGGGCAGTGTTCAAGGCTCACAAATAAAGTTTTTTAAAGTGTATCAATTCAAACAATACGTAAGATTATATTCGTATTTTCGAGAATAGATTTAATGCGTTTGAAAACACCTTCACTACAGTATAATATGACGTGCCTGAGCGAGCGAATTTTGGATAGTTTGACTTGTCAACTTAAACATTTCCCATCCAAAGACTATTACAGCCTCGTCATTTTGGTATTCGGACTTGCGTCTCAAAGTGATCTTAAGAATCTGTCATTGACAAGTGGCATGTCAGGTCTGGGACACCCTGTATATACACACACGTAGAAAGGGAAGAAGCGGAACGATCCCGAAGATGGTAAAGCAAGAGGGTT
This sequence comes from Vollenhovia emeryi, assembly GCF_000949405.1. Lineage (NCBI taxonomy): Eukaryota > Metazoa > Arthropoda > Insecta > Hymenoptera > Formicidae > Vollenhovia > Vollenhovia emeryi. The sequence continues at coordinate 983,172 of NW_011967182.1, read as the reverse complement.
AAAGGTTGCGTGTGTTAGAAAAAAAAAACGAGATACGATATGGCACGTTCGCTATGGGGGAATAGAAATAGAAATATTTCGCTTTTCACATTGCATAAAGATTCTCAATTGCTACGTGCCGCTCCATACCTGGAATTGCAAGCCGATATATTGTAAGATGCATGTTATGCACCTCTTTCTGTCCTCTCCTCTTTTCCTCCTCGCTTGTCCCGCTACGTCTCCTTGTCGAGCGACGAAGAAAAGTTTCCCAATAAAAGATGTTTATGCGGACTTTCACCAGCGAATTTATCTTTGACCTGAGACATTTGATTGCACGGCGATGAAAGTTCTTTTTTTTATGAAATTACTTTTGGACATGACGGATCATGCGAATTAGGAAGCCAAATCAATCTCGCTTATCGCTACAATGGATTTTATATGTTATTATTCTCTGTGTATACAAATCAATTTTTGTAAAAGTTGTACTCTTCCTTCCCCCCTTCATTCTTTTACTCTCACCCAGTATCACTACGAATTTATCACATAGAACTTTTGTTGACACATTATGAAAAATATATGTGCGATATCTCCACTTCATATAATCTGCTTTTATTTTAATCAAAAGTGTTTGAGATATTGTAATGCAATCTTTTGATATTACATTTACAGTGGCAGTAAAAAAATTAATGCATTTAGCATTTTGAGCAGAGAGAAAGAAAGAGAGAAAGAGAGAGAGAGAGAGGGGGGGAGGGGAGAGGGGAGAAAGAGAAGTTCCTGTTTTAATTAAAATTAAAATTCGACGCATAATATTGAAAGGTAAATATTTATTCCACAGTTCATATTATAACGAGTCCAGGTGTACTGTTTCCAGCATCGTTCATTATATCATTGAACTTTTAGTTTAATTAAAATTATATTTCAGCACGCCATGATGCATGACGGTACGTATATTAATCGCTGCATTTCGCGCAACTTAGTATAGATAATCGAGGAATAATGTTCTCCAACAATATCGATTGTTACTCGTGTTCTATTAAAATTCGGCGCATTATAATTGTGACGTATTAAAGCGAACGTAAGCTATTATATGTCGTGCCATTTAATGCGGCGTCGAGTGATACAGAAATTTTAGCGTCGCTGTGTCGAATTGCGGTGTAAAAAGTCGACCGCACGGCAGTATTGAAATTTAATAACCGGCGTTCGGCCGCCTCGTCGACGTATTCTCGATATCGGTGGACAAGCCAGCGCCGCCCAGCAATTACATTGGGACATTGAATACCGTGAGTTGAACCGGAAAAAAAGCTAAATGGGTAATCGTAAAGGCAACGGCCACTGTTCTACGAGCCGGATTTATTAGCGGCTGCGGTTTTCGTGCGATCGTTCTTTTCCTTTCCTATTTATCTTTCGTGTCAGCGTGCGTTCACCACTTTTTCCCAGGGAGATCTGATTCACGAGGAAGGGTGGTGTTTAGTCGCAGTGACGTAAAAGCGCACAGGGAGAGGGGCTGCATCCCTAGGGCTGCAATGACGTAAGAACAGGGTCGAATTAACAGTACTTTGCGCCCACGACCACATATGTGTATATAGTTAGAAAGTGCAAATAAGAAGATAATTATAAAATAGATTCATTAAACATGCATTAGAGAATATTCATTATTATCTGATTATCGTAATTTAATATTATTCAAGAAGATGACACGGTGGGAATAGCATTTAAACGGTCTGCCTTTTATGACGATTAAAAAATATGAAATTTTGATAATATCTTAATGTAAAAATGTCCCTTTTTTATATACATAAATTTTTACGAACGAACTGTGATACCTCTATACCTGACTGAGTCTTGCAGATTTGAGTGGATTTTTTTATGGAACGTGTCAAAATAGAAAACGGATGCATTTTATATAGGGCCGAGAGAATTATTCAAGTAATTTAAGACTCGAGCTTGAAGTTCTAATTGTTCGAAGGGTTCGCTCGGCAGAAAGTTTTGAGCGTAAAATTTTGATGCAAACTTGTCATGTTTTATTACATTACGTGCGAAATGCGAACAATTAAAATTTTCTTGTACTTTCACTATCGGCCCTAACACTATTCATCCATCACTGTACGGCAGAGAAATGCAGGAACAACGATATAAAATGTGAAGGGATGCGAGGGGGTGGCTCAAGTCGCATGTAGGTCGCACTATCAGAGCCACGACCCAGTTTGGTCCTTCCCGTCCTTTCGTTGCACCTTCTCGACCTCGAATTACCTCGAAACCGACGCTCCGCGGTGTCATGTCTGGTCCACAAATCTTTAGATATATTTTCGTTCTCTTGTATGTACACGCGTTGCGACATATCTAGAATATGAAAAATTATAGCATAAGAAACTTGACATTTGCTTTAAAATATGAGTAATATAAGAATATGAATGTGCAAATATAAGAATGACAAAAATACAAGAGACCATCGATATTCGATTGGACTTATTAGCGATTTTCAATCCAATTCGATTATGTTGGCCAGTTGTTTATATTTCATTCATTGAAGATGGCCAAGAAAACAAAGACGGAATCGATTATATGAAATAAAAATATCTTCCGTGAAACAATTTTTACTTATAAATACAATACACACAATATGACTCATATTTCGTTAAAAATATAAAAAAAAATTTTAAGTGAAAACTATATATATATATATATGTGATATGAAAAATTAATTATTTCTTATTAATTGTTCTGTTAATATTCTGGGGGATGTAGGAAACAGATTGATTAATTGTCCGATCTAAAATGATAGAAAAAAAGATTTTTTCCCCAACCGTACACATTTTTTTTAGCAGAAACCACTCTTTTTATCTCATAAACTATTTAAGAAGAATTTATGTAAGAATTAATACATTATTAAATAGGGACGTATTTTGCGGGTACCATAGAAAGATTGCAATCTCTTATCTTTTAAATATTTCATTTTCGGACAAATTACTAAGTATCTTCACTGTTCTCAATATTTAATGTATCCCTTTCTAAAAAGGAGATGTTACTAGCGCGATTGTCGTTAATATCGAACAGTTGAGGCCTCTTTTCCGCGATGTCGATAGGTCTTCTCGAAGCGCGGTGTGCTTCACTTCTCTTTTAGATTCGTGTACAAAAATATACTTAATGCAATTGCGATAAAGAGTTCTCCATTAGTGAACATATTAAATAGTTGAGCGAGAAATAAAAGATGGCGCAGAGAATATTGAGTAATTTTAATTTCCTCAGAAATGTTTGTAATGAATTTATCGAATCGATATGTAAGTAGTAATTTGAGCCATCTTATAAAATCTTCAGACGTAGTTCTGTTCTACTTCTTACAATTAGCCTGTAGAACATATGAGAGATTTTCTGAATCGTGAACTGGAAATGGTATTCGCAGATTTTCCCTTTCTTATTTTCAAAAAATTATGTTACTGCAATTTACTTTGTCATATATTTGCGGTTTATTAATTATTCTTTGTGCGCTCATCAAAACTTCACTGTTCTACCAAATCTTATATGCAATTATTCTTCTAAATATTTAACTTGCTAGAAAGATTCATGCTAAGAGCTTCTTGTTATTAAAGTTACTCAAGATATATATTTAAAATTAAATTAATTAGCAAGAATAAAGACTTATTGACACCAGTAAATAATTAACCAATGTAAGAAAATTAATAAACTAGCAAATTCAATTTAGAGAAATTTATTGCAAAAAATATTGCCTCAGCCAGCGTTTGAACCTGGGCCTCTCTACACTCTAGGTGGGTGTCTCAGCAATTCGAACACTGAGGCATGTCTACATTGAATTGGTGAGACGCTCGCCTAGAGTGTAGACCTCTCTACAGGAGATCCAGGTTCAAACCCTGGCTGAGGCAATATTTTTCGCAATATATTTCTCTAATTTAAATTTGCCAGTTGTGTCGTTTTATTTTCCTACATTGGTAAATTAACTAGATGATGGATTTCATTGAAAACATTGAATTGAATGCAATTAGAATGCAATTTTCGAATGATAGATATTTTTGTTTTAAACTTAAAACAATTTCTTGGTAATTTAAAATAATTTAACCATTTGTTATTTTAACATTATTATATTTCTGTTTAAATTCTTCTAAAGTATTAATCACCTCAATTTAAAATAAAAACATTTTTTATCTCAGCCAACTTTAAATAAGACTAATGTTATGTGTAATTTAAACATTTACTTTAAAATTTATTTATGTGTAGCGAAATATATTCTTCAAGCGCTATTAATATCGCGCGGTGTTTTTCGCCTCGTATATTTTTTTGCCGTATATTAAGTCAACATAATGCGCGAGCTTGAAAATGAGATTTCTCTTTCACCTTCTTCTCTTATAGTTCTTTATCTCTTTGTCTGCTCGGCGATGCGAGGACGACGTTTTTGAGAAAAAACGTACCCTGCTCTTTGTCTTATCGCGGAAACAAATGTTCTTAATTATTTTGTCACAGTTCGAGGTTTATTAGGGCATTACTATTCACCGTTTCCGTTTCGCTCGTATTCCACGAAGTTCTCCTGCAATTACGTTGGTCCGTTGAATTAAGATCCACGTTAGTCGCGTTAGGATTATCGTTGCGTTTCTAGGACGCTCGGAATGACAGATGTTATCTCTTTTTGAATCAGATAAAAATTGCTCATTTGTAGAAACATGTAAACAAGATTATTTAGACCAGCATGAGCTGTTGTGCGCATATATTCGTGCGGGATACGATAGTTACTACGTACCATGTTTGTGCACACGTGCGTTTGTATAATTCACTGGCTGCGGTTAATATAAATAACATTTAATTGGAAACATTAATTTACAAACACATCAACCGATTACCGAAAGTGAAAGTTTTTTTTTAAACATTAAATCGTCAGGCTGTTGAACTAATGCCGCGCTCTGAACGCCGAAATAGGTCGCTTCGATCCTAACGCAGTCGACAAGAAATCTCATTTCCGGCTTTCCTTGCCGCATTCGCTCCTCTTTTCTGGTCAGGATGAAGAATTCACGCGGGCTGGTTATCCGAGCCACGGCAGAATCACCGAGGTATACTTATATACTCGATATACGAGATGCGAAAAGTCTTTGTGCGAGGAGCGCAAGCGACCGCCGGCAAAACCGAACACGACATCCTCTTTTACTTGCAAACGAGATGGTGATGTTGATCCCCGAAACTAGAGCAGGGGCTACAGATGTGTCTCTTGCCGAAATTAATCCGCGGAGTATTATTGATGCACGCGCGAAAGAAAGACCGATAGTATTCTTGGCAATTAATATTTTTACAGCCTGACATCTTTGTGCGACTAGTATTTATATATTTACGAAGGGATAAATATGTTTTTGTTGCCTATTGGGAAAACTCAATTATTTGTGCACAAAGCGGGGATAATGTTGGATGATTTTGGATATAATTCTTGTAATCTCTTTGTATGATTTTACGAGAAATAATTTCGTGGAAATGCGTGTGGTATGCGAGGCATTTTGTAATTACAACCGGAAAATTTAAATCCGCGGAATTATGATCGCATGGAATTTTTAAACGCGCACATTGCGTGTTCGACCGTCTCTTCTTATTTTCTCCCATCTTTTTTCCGAGAGCTTCTGTTTTGTTTTTAAATCTCGTATTTCGTTAAAACATTTCACCTCGTGATTTTCGCGTTTCTTATGCTCGGTAAATAGAAAATACAATAGAAATAACAATAATTAATACTCGCAAGTAACGCGAATAGAATCGTCTCAGCGATTCTACAAAGGCGTATTAAACATCCTTGAAAATTTCCGTTTGATTAGTTTTTTTATGACTATATTTTTATCCGATAATTGAATGTGTTATTCGAGATGCAAATATTCGAGGTACAAAAAGTAATTATTCTGGTATTTATTCATGCAAAGCTTGAAAGCTTGAAAATGAAAATTGCTGAAAGTGTTGAAGAATGAAATTCAAATTAAATTTAAAACAAATTTGAGGTACAGGTGCGGCGGTATAACGCGTAACTATTTGTTTGACGGAAGAAACATACAGCCGTTAGTGGTAACAGAAGACAATGAAATTACAGTTACTCATAGCAACTAGTTTGGTCCTTTGAGGTGCAAATTGGTGCATCTAACCAACACGTTGACCAATATGGTTTCATAGCCAGATCGATAGCACACTGGAGCTGGATAGCGGCGAAGATGTTCTCCCGTAGCTAGGAAGACTCAAAGGATTAAACGCCTAAAGAGAATCCGTGTTTATCCGTTCAATGGGTTTACATTCCGTCATTAATGAAAACCACAAGTATATTCTAGGGTTGCATTTTAGTATCAGCGTTTATTGGAAATATATTGCGAGCCGGGGCACAGGCATTCGATATAACGTAACAAAAATTAAAAGTTTGTCATATGTAATTGTTATTCCACTAAAGAGCGAAAATAATTATCTTTAATCGATTTCGGTGCGAGCACGCAGCACGTGCGCGCGTGTGCACGCATACGTGCATTCGTTCTCGTTAACATACGTCGCGCATCGCATATTCGAGTGTGTTAAAAGGGTTAACGATCGGTATTTTGATAAAATTTTAATGCACGGAATTGTCGTCATTTGTATTGGGTCGCATATTTATGGCTAACGAGTATGTCACGTGCGTCGTGGTTGCGCGCATTAATTTCCCGGCAACATTTTGTCGCCATTTTTTTTATCGCGGGCGTTACGGATCGTGCCATTTCGCGAGCAAACAAACCCATTATTATCGCAAGCTTCATCATTTCAATCTTGAAAATAGTGCGGAAGATAGCGCCGTGCGCTTTAGTCGGCGGACTGCTCTCAAAACTGGACAATTTCAGCGTGTTTATTCACTAGGCCCTAATAGGCGGGTGTATTAATTAATCGATGCCTATTGTTAAATAGGCACCCTACCGGATAGTTGCTCACTAATAACGTCGGTGAAATCTGACGCGTTTTCGCGTGACCTCATTTAAATTCAACTACACGTTCGACTGCTCGATATTCGTTCGCTCGCTAAGTCCCGCAATAATTACTTCATTATGCGGACCATTTGTGCGATTCTGCGTATGGAAAATATCGTTTATCAGACGGGAAACCGAAAACACGAACTTAAAACAATTTTCGTCCGCTTGTATATCAATGCATTTTTGCGCGACAGCATTTTTCAAAGCTCACTTTTGCATTCGACTTAGTGCAAGCTCACGCATTAATCGAGAATATTAACAACACGCACACACATTTCAACTATGTTTACACTCTGGGAAAAAAGACAGCAATCCATTTTGAGACCCACAATTAGTAATCAAATTATTTGAATTGTTTGTAATTCTATACCGAGGGGGAAACCGCTGAGGGCATTGTGGTGTACAGATTTGCGGCATTACTGGGCATTACTAGGCAATTTTTGGGCAATACTTGGGGCAATAGGTCTTTCTGGGGCATTATAAAGATAAAATAAGATAATAAGATAAAGTAATGTCCACTGGGCATTAGTGGGCATCGGTGTACAAGATTTTGGTCAGCGGTTTCTCCCTCGCTCTACACTGACAAAAAATGTTTCAAACTAAGTAAATAGATTTACTTAAAATTATTTTTTAATACCGGAGTAAATATTTATTCTATTCAAAGAAAAATATCAAATTTCAGGTAAATCTATGTATTATATTGAGTAAATTAATGTAAATCATATTTTCTACATTTAAATAAAGATTTCATGAGATAGAATATTATTTATTAAATGAAATAATTGTTTTTGTTAAATAAGAAATGCATTTTTCTTCGCTGTGAAAATTACATCTTAGTAAATATTTCATAGTATTAAAATAAAATTTTTTAAATTTAAAATTATCTATTCTTTGATATTTAATAAATACTTAAATTAAAGCAATGCATGTTTTAATTTGTTTAGTATTTTTTAAATTCAAGTTAATAAGCTATTAGGAGCTACTTAATGAATAATTTTCTTGAGTAAAGTAATTTTTTTTTATCAGTGTGGAATAGCTAATTGCGGTTTTTAGTTACGCGGGGTAAAATTCGTAAAAGATTAGCGTTATGAACAATCCAAATAATTCGATTACTAATTGTGGGCCCCAAAATGGGTTGCTGTCTTTTTTTCCCAGAGCATTTACGTGTGATATCGCAGTTCTTACGAATCGCGTAAATTCTGTATTATCTTCAGTAAGCTATGAACTTCAAACTATAATTAAATCCGAGTACGATGCTGAAAGCTTGTTAAGCGAAAATGGCTTTATAATTCATTCAATTTAGCATAGTAGGAAATAATTCTGCTCTCGTTATTTTCATTATAAATAACGAAACAGCTATCCATTCTATCACCTTGGAAAATAGAGTATTTGGGAAAAAATAGTAATTAGTGATTAATTATTAAAAATCTCATACATACTTCTACGTATTTTGTCCTGACGTATCAGCGGGAAAGATTCATTTTACCTTCATAAAAAAAGTAGCAATCCGTTCCTCCGTCTTGCTCCTTTTTCTTTTATCATTTAAAAGCGCAGACCATCATGAGAAAAAGCGCGACGAATGAAAGTACTCCGCGCTTAAAAGAAGCGTATATTCTCCGGTAGCGTTTCGAGAACGTTGGAAATGTGCGACCTTAAGCTGTGCGCACTTTCAGGACCGAAAGTGAAACTTTCTGTCACTTTTACAACGTAACGGCGAGACACGATTGCATTGGGAGGTGTGTTTGACGGGAAGGTCACCGGGTCCTCGTGCGCGATGGCCCGACGAGAGGTTCGACTTCGCTTCTTCCTCTCCCCTTTTTCGCTCCATTTCACTGCCACCTTAGCGAAGAAACGTATTAAGTCGGGAAATGAAGGCTGTAAAGCCCCCGGGCAGCTTTTTGCCACGGCAATCGCACTCGGCCGAAAGTTTCGCGTTCAGCTCTTGGCCAGTTGAATGCGTGAGTGCGGAACTCTCGCAGTAGCGCCTGTCAACCTTTCCAAGCGGAATGCCCTTAGTGCACGTTGTAGAAACTTCTGTGTCAAAGCGTGAAAAACAAGTATTTTCTCACTTTCGATAAGCGGATTCGACGTGGGAGCGTTATCTTACGTAAAATCCGCAGCAGTTTCCTTAACTTGACACACGACAGTGCTCATAAGAGATTTAAATAACAGAATTAAGCGACGGAAATAGCTTTGGACAAAGAGTCGACCATTTCTTGATGATGAATTCGAGAAGCGTTGAAACATTTCGGCAATGATAATAATTTTTAGAGTGATAATACCGTAGCTTTGGGGTCGTATTAGTTCAAGAAATGAGGGAACATAATATATTGCTAACTTAACTACGTTATTTCTTCAATAATTTGCGAAACATAAATCAAAGCAACCTTCAGCACACAGCGCGGAACAGCGTGGTAATGATTGCTCGACACGAAAAACCCGCATTGGTTTCTGATCACGTCATTACCTGCAATGATGTCTGACACGAAAAGCCGAAATCAATTCCTTATCGTGATCTTACAACGCACCAGCGACTGCACATTTCTTTTTCGAAACATCATTTATTAGTCTTGTCCATCCGCTTTTATGTCCACCATTTTTAAGGGTCTTTTGCTCGGGAACTTTTCGATAGATACCATATAATATGTACATACTTTCAATATATACAGGTTGGTCAATTTAAGTGTGGACATGGAAATATCTCGAAAACTGTTCTGTACTGTAGGAAGGATATGGGAATAATTTTTTCTTTAATACAATTTAGAAATACAATTGATGCTTACATATTTGTATTATGAATTGCGCAGTCAAGCAGTAGTTAAATGGGCCCGATTGTCCTTGAAATCGTCCAGGAAGGAAGAGGAGGAGTCAAGCGTGAATGTGGATGGCCAAATGTATGGTGCTGGGCATAGCAGATTAGAGGTAAAAAAAATTTCATTGATTAAAGGGCTTCTAAAACTTTAAACGCGTTTTTCTCAAAACCACATTTTTCAAACTGGGAGGAAAGATTACTCGAAAACTACTGCATGGATTGATTTGAAATTTATACAGTAGCAGCACAATTACATGCTCTTTGGAAGTACGTAGCCGTTTTTTGGTTTGATTTAAACTTTTTTTTAATATACAATTTACTGCCTTCTTTTTTGCAAAAAATCGAATTTTTTTTCAAAAGTGCACCATTTCTACAAAATTTGATTTAAAAAAAACCCTACGTACTTCTATAGCCAATTATATATAGATTATAAAATTTTTGGGGTTTTTGTTCCAGGACTTATACTG
>NW_011967182.1:963049-971007 GCF_000949405.1 Vollenhovia emeryi | reverse complement strand
AGGCAAGAAACTTTCCTCCCGTTTACACATCTAAAAAAAACACGATTTACTAGATGAGGTCTGGCGCCGCCATTTTGTACAATAATAATAATAAAAAAATATTTTTATACTTAAATATATGTCAAATGAACCCTCTGAAAAGAAATCCTATTCCTTTTTTCATACTCCCAAAAAAAATTGTCAAAGTTAGGCCTTTTTTTCTGCCTCTAGAGTGGTGTTACCCCTTAAATTGACCACCCTGTATACACGCAAAGCCTGTTTCTTTGCGTTATTATTAATTATTTTATAAAATATCGTGGATCTTAACGCATTCTGTATTTTCCAGTGTAAGGCCCTGCGCGCAATAAAGAAAATATTAGGAATAATTAATATACTTAGAAGGAATAAAGGAAGAATACAAGAATAAAAAATTAGGAATGAATATTAATAAATATCTTGAGTTATGATTACAAATACTTTGAGTTACGATTGTGATGATACAATTCCTACATCTTATACATTTTATTCTTTTTCACAGTACGTTACATTTAATCTCTCTTTTCTTCTGTTCCACTCTCTAAAAATCAATTAATCTACTGAAAAAAATATAAGTGTAGCACTAAATAATTCAGTTATCTCGTATTAGGAATCTCATAATAGGGATCTCACCTCTATAACTGCGAAGCAGTGAATATCCACTGTTTTCAGTGATAATCCACTGATTGACTTTCAGAGAGCAATGTTTAATATTTATTCCTATTCTTAATATGTCAATTGCGCGCAAGGCCCAAGTTTCTTAGGGCGAATTTCTTCGGGATGTCAATCGCTATTCTTTCGGTCTGGCGAGTTTAGTTCTCTCATGAATATTACATTCCGCAAATGATGAGGCCCTTTCGGGGGGAAAAGCCTTTGAAAGTTTCGTGCCGAGCTTACGCGGACGCATGTGGTTTTAATCGATTAATAAATGGCACCGGCTTGCACCTGTGTCGTGGTAATTAAAGAGGGGATAAGGGATTTCCGGAATACGGGCATTCGTTCTTCGTCGTTGCAGCGCGACGCGCTCGTAACGTTTCGCGCGAATGCTGTTAATGCACGCCCGATTCGAGTGATCACGATTTACCGTGGAATATTAATTATATCGGAATATAATGTTTTATTGAATGCCCAAATTTGTAATTTTAATATCGAATTAACGAGCGGGAGAGGCGCACGTTACGACTTTTTCAGCGTCTCGTATTTTTATATTCAACATACGTATTATCGACCTGCGATTTTCGTATCGGTTTAATAATTTAACAAAATCTGCTTCAAGTACTTATCACCTCGGATAATTTAAATTTCACAAATAAATTGTGTAGAAACTGACACAGAGGAAAAGCAGCTACACGATTTCAATCAGTTCGCCCAATTTTACGTTTATACAGACGAGCCAGGTCGGATACCGTTCGCGGTCAGATGAATCTCTCCCTCCGTGGTCGCGCGAGACGTGCATATCTCGATGCATATCAGTCTTATCATTTTCTCGTATCCCGGCGAGGACACCGCGGACGCGTGCGGCCGCTTTCGCGGCCGAGCCCCGTCACTATCCCGCATCGCGGGATTTCGGTCTGCTAAGTATGTTGACAACGTGTAGCAGCGCGCGTTCCCGTCGTTGGATGCTGCGGCCTGCGGACCGCGCGCACTGATCAATATGGAGGGGGAGCTCGGTCGAAAAGCGCGGGTAGGGGGTGGGTTTCAGGGGATGCTTCGACGGCGGCGGTGGCGGCGGCGGCGGCGGCGGCGGCGGTGGTGGTGGTGGCGGTGGCGGCGGCAGCGGCGGTGGCGGCGGCGGCGATGTCGGCTACGTCGAAGGTCGATCTCCTGGTGGTGGTGGCGGAGGCGGTGGTGGTAGTGGCGGCGGCGGCGGCGGCGGCGGCGGCGGTGACGGCGGCGGCGGCGACGACGGCAGTGGAGGTGGCGATGGTGGTGGCGGCAGAATGCGAGAACCGCGAAAGGGGAAACGAGCCCTCGCGGCCTTACCGCGCGCAGCTCTAGTCGGAGGAAAAGGGAAAGAGGGACCGCACATACGCGGTGGTTCTGGTGCCTCAGTACGTACCGCGACGTGGACGCGTCCGTACCGCGCACTCTCGGGGCCCTGGCTCCGCTCTTAACTGGGTCAACCCCGTCGAACGGGATCCCTCTGTGCCATTAGCTCTACGAGGGAGAGACCTCGGGCAGTAGCAGCGCGCCCGCGGCCACGGTGCACCGCCGAAGAGGTGCCCTCGTTTCTCCCTTTTCCTTTCTGTCGTCCACGGGAAAACGGGTCGCCCGGAAGTACACAGTGTTGATGCTCCTGGAACGTAGGGCTGATTCCGCGGATCGGTTTCGCGGGCAAGAGAGAAGGGAAGAATCTCAACACTTTAGGCTGTAGTCGCGATCTCGTAGATTCGAGCAGGTAGTTTCAAGCGACGGGGTGACCTCTGGAAGATACCTCGCGCTCGATGACAGGATCCGTCGACGGTCGGATAGACTCGCGGCGAGAGGGTGGAGTTCCGGAATACAACATACGGATTGAATTAGCATAAATTTTCATCGACGATAATTCGCCGTCAGACGCGAGCTCTCGTCGACAGGCACGACAGTTCGCGGAAAGTTCATTTCAAGTGACAGCCCTCGCCGCGGACGGGATATTTACGTGCTCGTTCGTCGATCGTCGTTAGATCGTAATGCGCGGGCGGATCGTTGAAATGATCGCCCCACTTAGGATAATTGTGCTTGGCGCGATTCCCTTCGCCGATCGCTTGCGAGTGACTCGCCAGTAGTGGTGCGGCAACGAAGCTATCGACGGAATTAGAAGTGACGTGTCTGCGACGACGGATTCGAGTGTTTGCTTTGCAATTTTCCTCTCTCCCTCCCCCTTCCCCGCCCTCTCTCTCTCTCTGACGTCTGTCTGTTCGGCGTTACGCTCGTCGCAACCAGGTCAAGTGTGCCCGCACCGCCGCTGACCTTCACTGTGCAGGTTTTGGGATCTTTTCACCCCGGTGGTTAGCGCGCTACATTAACCACCGTAATAATGTGTCGCTCTGCCGGTGGCGTTTCAAGATTTCGGAAAGCCGCCCCTACGCGACGAAATTGATGACCTCGTTCGTTAAGGATCATAAGGCCCCGTTCCACTTCGCGGAGTTAGCCTTCCGTCGCGCGTTTCGAAATTGGCGAGCTCGCAGTTTTACGACGTTCCTTGGATCTTCGACGGTTCTCGCCCTCTCCGAGTAATCCGTCATACGATTTTCCAGTCGTTGTCCCCCTGAAATTGCCACCTGGCTTACATCATACGAGACGGCTCGTTCACCCTTCGTCGTTGGAGCCGTTCGCGGCTCCTCCGCGTTTATCTCGCTCTCGCGGAGATCAAAATCAGTGCACGTCTGGTGCCGCGAGTAACGCCGACGTTATGAATACCGTTTCTGGAGTCGTAACGCCGCCGAAGTATCCCTGAAAAATTCATGTTATCTCGCGGTTTGTCCGTCGGAATTCCCGCAGCGGCGCGAGCTCCCTCCTTACGTTTTAACCCTCTGAAAAATGCAGCCGCGCTTGCTTACGCGGTCCCGAAGGACCCCTTCCGCCGGGGGGGGGGGAGGAGCGACGTCGCGCTCTGAAGGACCTGACGGATGCCTGAAAGCCGCGCTACACGTTCCTTTTAGGGTCACGGCTATATTTCCGACGCGCGAGCGTCCGGAGCGTTTCCGCGCTCATTCCCGGAGAGTAATCTCCGGAGATGCGTCCTCGGGTGAGGCGGGATACGTGCCAGCTCGGGATGGGCCGAGTCGCCTCATCCGCGCGCGAAGTCTCCGTTTATCCCGCCGCGAGCCCCCGGATCCTTCGATACGGGATATTATTATCTACGGGAGTCGGGTAATCCGTTTATAACGGGGTTCCCTTCGCGCGCACGTACGGCGCGAGTCGCGATTCGCGATAGGGGTGGTCTTCGGGGTCTACGCTGCGGCGCGATAAAAGGCGACACACTCGGGAGACGCGGGATCATTAACGGTTGGTTGAGATCGGCGAAGTGGCGGCGGCGGCGGCGGCTGTTGGCCGCGCGATAAGACTTGAACGCTCGTCAAACGTTTTTCGCGATTTAGAAAGCACGACACACGCGGGACGCGCCCCATTCACCGTGCGGCATAAAGGCGGTATTAATGGACGCGGGGGTGGCTGTAATCGTTCGCCCGATGCGCGTTTTAGCGTATTCGCGCTTAAGTATTCGCGGAATTCAAAGGGTCCATTGTAGTCGCACGCATGAAAGCCGGGAAACGTCAAAGCGTCTAACGGTTAAATATTTATTTCCCTTTTTACCTTGAGGGATTAGCATGTAATTAGGGGGTATTATCCATCTCCATTTTTCCCGTAATTTTTCCGCGGGGATGACTAATTTTCGCGGTCGCCTGGACTCGACGGGCCCGAGCTCGATGCATCGCGCGTATTCACGTGCAATTACACGTCACGTGCATTTATGCAGGCACGTTTTGTACAGCGTAATAAATATTTGAGAAAAGAAATGAACGCGCGCGGGATACGAAATTACTTGCGACTGAAAGTAATGAGAACCAGGTCTACAGCAACACATTTATATATTTTGCATCAATACATACATGGAAAATGTTTATGTGTTCTACATGTGCCTAAATTCATACGGGAAGGCATCAGTGATTCCTAGTGTACAGTGATAGATAGAATGGTTGCAACACCTTTTTTCGATGAGTAAGGAACGTGCATTCATGGTCACGTTACAAAATCTTCTTCTCCGAGGAATATTTTACTCGACTGCGTCTCCATTTTGAGCGTTTCCGATTCTACTCCTCGAGTAAAATTTTTCTCATAGAAAATGTTTTGGAGCATCAATTTGAATCCAAATGCGCGTTCTTAAACTCATTAAAATAAAGTGTTGCAGCCATTCCGTCCATAGCTGTGCACGGAAAAAAGCTGTTGAATTAAAAAGACCGAAGTTGCTTGAATTAAACGATGACGTCACGGGCTGCCACAAACATAAATAATTCACTCATTTGTATTTGTTACGAATATGGCAACTTTAAGCATCTAACTAAATATCCGGACTGTTAAGACAACTATCTGACGTTGTTTAATGATTTTATTTCAATTACACTGACCTTGTTGATATAACATCATTTTTTTTCTCCGTGTTGATTTGATGCAAATGGAAGTAGGCTGGCGGAAGGCCACGATATAAATGGAGAGCGAGCTGAAACTCAAGTTTTATTTATATCCCTTAATTAAAAAGAAAAAAGTTCTCTCGTGCGCGATTAACATCGGATATCTGTCATGTCATTTCGCGTGTCCGCCGCGCACGCGATCGATCGACTTCATGTATCATGTGCACCTCAATAAAGCATAATACATGCACGCGATGACGTATATCGATTTGATTGAGCGGTACGTCGGCCTCCATTGAGCCTGGGATTTCTTTCGGTCGGCCATCCGAGTCCACTTGTCTGCCGTCGATCAAAGAGGGATCCTTGTGAATTCTTCGACGAGTGCTTCCCTTTGAACTCCAGAACTCCTTCGAGGACACTTTGCCGCTCATCGCTGAAAACAATCGTGATTCTCGTTCGCTCTTCGAGATAATACATCGCCCCCCCCCCTCCCCGTGTGTACTCTCGCGGCCAGTAATCGATACTTTTGAATTTTTCCGAAGATGCGGCTATTGTATTTTCGCAGGCATTCACCGTTGTCAGTTCCATCCCTCGCCATTGACGATTCCGCGAATTGCATTAGAAGGAGAATCGAACGTGGCCTCTACTCTCTCCGCTAACTTTATATCTCGTACCTTGTCGTTATTATACTTTTTTTCCACCTAGTATTATGTCCGATTAATTATCGATTCTTTTTAATAATGCGGAGAATCGAATGAATAACAATGAAGGTTGAAGATATAATATTTTAGCATTATTCATATTTCCACGTTACATAGATAAATGAACGTTCGTTCGTGTAGCGCAGCGCAAAATGTAATATTTTAATTTTTACCGTCGTGATATATTGGCGTTAAACTATATCCACGCCTAACGATTATTAATGGCGGTTGTAGATTTTTCTTTTGACGATTATAAATATTTGCAATAAAAACGCTTAAATTTGTATTTGTAGATACTCTCTAAAAGTCAATCAGTGGATTATGAATGAAAACAGTGAATAGTCACTGATTTACAGTCATAAGTATACCTCTGCAATTTTCACTAGTATATTTATAACTGCAAATTAGTGACTATTCACTGTTTTCAATGATAATCCACTGATTGACTTATGAAGAAAATTTTAATTAATATACGACTTAAAAAAGTCAATCAGTGGATTATCAATGAAAACAGTGAATAGTCACTGATTTACAGTCATAAGTATACCATTGTAATTTTCAGTAGTAAATTCATAACCGCAAATCAGTGACTATTCACTGATTTCAGTGATAATCCACTGATTGACTTTTAGAGAGTACATTTTATTAGAAATGTAAGCGTTTCTTTTATAATTCGTGACGCCACGTGAATATTTTAAAGTTTTCACGCGATTATTTAATCGAAACCCAACACTGTTATCGCGCGTCGCGCATCTTGCGCGATTCCCTCGAGCAGAATTTTTGCGCAATATTTTCGTCCTCGATATTTTTGCGTCGGGATGTATCAGACATGTAATCATTATTGGCGAGAACGGGCGTTACGTTCCGAGCTATCTTTAATAAATTCCCTGTCGACATGGATCGCAGTTATTGAAATCGATGGTTATTAAGGGCAGTCATTTTAATGCATACGTCCTTATTACTTTCCACGTAGCAACTGCATGTCGCGCGGGGGGAGAACTAGGAGGTCGAACGGTGCGAGCGTGACCGGAATAAAACAGCGCGAGGACAGCGGCGGCAAGAATTAAAAAGGTGCGCGAACGTCGGCGCGCCTCGAGGGCGACCCTCGATATCCTGATAATAGATAGTAAAGGATAATGCTCGGTGCTAAAGGATAACTTCACGGGCCTCGGGATAATATTCCTGCGAGGGGTTTTCTCGATTTTCGCGGACATCCTGCGACGCGATAGAGCTAACAAGATGACGGTCCGTGAGATAAATGAGAGACCCTTAAAGGTTTCAGTGCATCCGCCGCGTCCTTAAACATCCCAGCGAGCCCCGAGAAATTTGTGAGGATATATTTATTTCGGACAAACACTGCCGGTCTCCCGAACAGTTTGACGTGCCCGCGTCGATCCTGTGAGTTTCAGTGATATGCTCGATTTTAAGTGCGACACCATCGGCTAATTGTACCGTGAGACGTCCGGAGTCGCCGAGAATTGTCGAAGGTAATTATTTTACTAGCGTCTCGTTCTTGTTGTACGAATTTGAAGATGCTATTAAGTTCAATTTAGTCAGGAGCATAATTTCCCCCTATTTGCGAAAACGTAAGGCAAGGTTACCTCGCGAAAGCATTTTCCGCGAAGACAATGTCGTAGGTTCTCGGTTCAAGCCAGTGAATATATTTGTTCGAGGAACCAATGTACGAGGGCGTATAAATTCTTACTTTTCTCTTGCCTTTCCGCTCGGAGGCATTGTATTCCAGCGGAATCTAAAAATAACCACCGCTGTTGAACACAGTGAAATAGGGCGAGTTTTACGATTGCTATAAATATGTAATTAATTGAAAGATAGAAAAAAATGCCGATTCTTGTCTTTTTTATTATTGCACATATTTTCGGCATCTGTGAGATATCAATGCGGACTCGATGGGCTAATCAGCCTGACACTGATTACTGAAACTGTTAGATAAGAAAGCCGGAAGGCTAACTCGTCGACGACATTTGGCTGGAAATCGTGGAACCAATTAAAACATCTTGCCCAAAACAGAGATAACTGGCAGAATTTTTTAAAAGCCCTGTGCTCCAACTAGGAGTGACAGGGATATACACTGGTCAAAAAAATTAACGCAACAAGAAATTTACATCAAAATTTA
>NW_011967182.1:928671-961033 GCF_000949405.1 Vollenhovia emeryi | reverse complement strand
TTGACCAGTGTATATAAGATATCAATTTAACGTAAAATTTTATTTTGGAAATATAATTTCTGTTGAAACGTTGTTTTTTTACTAAATAAAGAACTTTTCTGCCAGTTGAGGTCGACGTATTTTTTAATTTGACATTTTAACGCTGGCAACTTAAAGAATTAAAGTTATTTTTATAATTTCTGTGTTTTTTCAAACTTTCTATATTTTAAATGAACTTTCTGCACCAACTTGAGATTCACTCGATCAACCGATTTAATCAGATCAACACTGTACACGGAGAGAATTTTCTCTTAAAATTTATCCGGAAACTCATGTAATCGTGGGACAACGTGGCATTTTGAAGAATTTTATGCGAGTTTTTGAAATTTTACCACACATTCTATTAGTGAAATGTATAGTAAAATTTCACAAAGCTCGCATAAAATTCTTCAAAGTGCCACGTTGTTCCACGATTACATAATTTTCAGGTAAACTTTAAAAGGAAATTCTCTGTATTTGTTCCACCGCGAGATATTAGTACATTATTTGATCATCTCGATTTTCGCGGGAAAGCCGGAACGTTTTATCTGTCTGTGCCTCCACCCATAAATCCCGGGTGGAGGCACCTGCCGCGTGACTTTTCTGCGTGTTCGATTGCTCGGCGGAAAATCTCGGAAATTTGCGCGACGTACGGCGGAACGTTGGTTTCACGCTGCCGTGTATCGCTGATTCTGCCGTGCGATAAGTACCGCGGATGCAGGGGTACCGGAAATTCCCACAATCTGCGATCCCGCGTCGATCCCTTCGCTCCCTGCTCCGAATAGATCCGCTTCTGCACTCTCTTCTGCCGTGTTGTTGCTCAGCTATTCTTCCGCACACACTCTCGCGTTCTCTTCCATCAAGCCTTTCCTCCTCGGCTCTTCCGCTTTTCCGTTGCTCGTTTCTGTCGTCATTGTTGTTGGAAAGTGTAGCTATCCGCAATGCCGCGCGATAAATGGCGAGATTGATTTATCCGTGTCGAACTTGCGGTCGTCGTTAAAAATTCACTTATCTACATTTAGTTTTTTTGTTTCCTCGGTAACGTATTATTTTCGTGCGTCGAGTTGAATAAATTCTACAGTAGAAATATTAACGGAAATGATAATAATGTTGCGTTTCATAAATGGAAATTATTATAACTGTTTTCTAGTGAAATACGCGCGCAAATAACGTGCAGTTAATAAACAATATAAATTTTACATACTCATTCCTGTTTACGTTTCATATTAATGATTTTTATATTTTCACTATAAATGTGCGCCAATAACAACGTTATCAATACATTTAAATTATATCTCTTTAGAGTATTTTTACCGTATATATTCAATGGAAAATACGCGGTGCGAAACTCTCAAGCGTGCTTCTAAATATTATGTATTATTTTAAATATTACTTATATATACACGCGGAAAAAAATTATTTCCTAGCGCCACATATTTTATGCTATCTCAGCATCAGTTATCTACTGTAATATACTCGTATATGAATAGTAATGCGATTTATTATGGGTACTAATTTTATTAAGGTTGAAAAGTAGATTTGTTAAATTGACAAAATGATTTCTGTTCTATCAAATACGCTTCGTAATGCTGAAAACAATGTGAGAAAGTAGCTAATAATAGCGACATTTTGCCACTATCGCATCAAACATGGAATAACAGCAACAATTCGCTGCAGCAGCGAAATTATTATTTTTCTGTATTACATCTGTATTTGTTACAGTGAAAGGGGATCTATTCTTTCTTCATGCATGAAAATTTTATCCGCAATATGTCTGCTTCGCCATCAACTAGCCTTTTATTCAAAATTTTATTACTTGTCCTTACTTCACCGTCTTGTTTCTTTTCTCCTTTTTTCTCATTCTTCTGCCTTGTACTTCCGTCTGAAAATATTCATGGAAGTAAGAAGAGCAGGAGAAGTTATTGTATGCTGTGAAATACTTTTCTGAGATCAGCCACGTTGATCCTTTTACTGCCGGTTCGATAAGTCTCGAACTTTCGCACTTTCGTCGTAAGATTTCTCCTCTGCCGCTTCTAAGAATCTTTCCGTGCAAAGATATGTTCCAAAGATATCGCCGTCTTCTTGACACCGTAATATAAATCCGTTATGAAGGTAACGAAAAGATGATTTCTCAAATCTTCGAATGAGTTCTAAATAAAAGAATTGGGAATATCGATCGAATATATCAGTTTAGTCGCTTGTCATTGTAGCAATGTTCAAGCGTAGAATCCAAATAAATTAGGACACGATCGGCAAGAAAGAGATTGTTCATCAAGATTATATTCGCAGAATTGACAATTCTTATCTTTTGCAATTTGTATCGTCGATTCAAAGAAAATATGATTGTAAGTTTCGATTTCTGTCTACTAGTCGAATTGTTCCTCTTCTTATTTAAACATCGTGAACTTTGAGACAGGGATCAAAGACACCGCTGTAGAATTTTCAAGGATCGGCGATTGATCTTTTTACCTCCACATCGGTGGAATCGCGAGCTTTGGCAAATCCGCCCGCGAAATTTCCTCGCAATCACCTCCCCTGTAAATCTTACAAAGGATAACGCACGAAGTTTCACTTTTTTTCCGCGTCACATCGCGATAGAGGCTGCACGACGGAGATTTGTTCGAGTCCCACGGATATCTCGGGGCCCCATTTTTTCCGTTGCTTAAAAATACTGCTTCTACGCGAGAAACGTCGATACGAGGATAGAGGCCACCGCTCGTGGACGTTTCTTTCGTTCTGGACCCGATAAATCTTGAACTTTGACGTTTTTATTACGTAACTCCTTTGCGCATAAATCCTTTCGACTCCTGCCTGATTTACACGGAGGCTCAGCCCTCTCTGCAACCACGTCGCGGTTCCGCTCGCTCATTACAGTCTTTCGAAATTTCGCAGTGGCGCGATTTTTTCTTTCCTCGCTCCTCTCTCTGGGAAAAAAGGATAGCAACCCATTTTGGGGCCCACAATTAGTAATCGAATTATTTGGATTGTTCGGCGCCTCTTGAGTGAAAATTATCTTTGCGTTGCTGAATATCGACAGAACTAATTGAAAGAATTGATTAGTATTACTTGAAAATCGTGGATATAGATAGAATTGCCAATTGCGACTTTTAGTTACGCGGGGTAAAATTCGTAAAAGATTAGAATTACAAACAATCCAAATAATTCGATTACCAATTGTGGGCCCCAAAATGGGTTGCTAACTGTCTTTCTTTCCCCGCATCGAGACGCGTTTTCGTCGAGCGTGCAGTTTCGTGTTTGACGGAAACCTCTCCTCAACGACTCCGCGCGTTCGGTTTGTCCGATAAATCTCGAGCGCTCGAACGATAACCCATAAATCTCGCCCACGGGCAAACTCCCGTCCGTCGACTTTTCGACGTCTTGACCGCGGTCGTCGACGTCTCTGTCTTGGACTTCTTTCCCCGTCCTCGTGTGCTCGTTCCGCTCGGGCTCCGTCTCTCTTCCTCAGGGTGAAAATATTTTTACGGGGCAGAAGTTTTCGAGCGCGGCGAGCGCGCGGGCGTCGTCGCGCCGCTCCGCTCTTCTAACTATCAGTCCGATAAATCTCCAACTTCGCGGGAGAGGCCACCGCGTTCCATAAATTTGCCAGCCCGTTCTCCGCGAAGTCTCATCGTCGTTCGACTTTCCCTCCGCCCTGACCGGTCCGCCCCGACGTGTCCATCGCGCGATAACGCCGTTCCGCGCGCAGTTTATAAACCCACCCCCTCGATCCCACGATCTACCACATTCTTTCCTTTCGGTACCGTCCTCCCTTTTTCTCTCAGCTTCATCTCTTCTCACTTAACCTCCCGCTGTTGCCATTATCTGGACGTACGCGCGATATCCCGATAGTCGAATATCGCGTATCGGGCGCTTTTATCTCGTTTTTTTTTACCGCTTGACTCCGAGATTCGGCTTACCTCGCAGTTTTCGCGGGCGCGCCCTTCGCGACCCTCGCGACAAAATTTTGCCGGCGACGCGCGCATAAATACGCCGCGACAGCACGAAAACGCAAACTTCCCGTCTGCGATTCTTGTAAAAAGCCGCGCCCTCGACGGCGCGGAACACGCTGACGTTCGCGACGTAAACTCGGAAAAAGTTTGCGCATCTTGTTTTACACGTACGGGTGTCCTGAAATTTGTATACAATGCTCTCTTTGCGCCCGTCGTCGGCGAACATATTCGCGGCCACGTGCTATGCACGGATGAAACTTGCGGTATTGTTACCGCGATATGTTATCTATCCGTTCTTGTGCCCTATAAAGGGGTAGCTCGCTCGAAATTCGATAACGTCCTTCTCCGTAAAGCCCCTTCGGCCGCGTTATAGACTTTACCTCCATCGTCTTCCGGGACTGAAATTCGAGGACAGTATCCCAATTTACGGGGCGGCTTTACGTCCCGGCGGGGAACTCGAAAATGACTCGACGTAATCCTCGTAAATTTTGCGAAGCGCCGCCGAAAAAGGAAAACAAGGGGGGGAGTCTCGATGGAGTTCTCTTCCGCTGCCTACTTATCAGTGGCAGACGGTACCGGCTCCCGTGGGGTAAATTTTTCTCTCCATGGACAACGGAATAAAATTTTTACGAGCCTCAGCCGCCGGAAATCAGATAAATTCTCCGAAGTTCCGTGATTAGATGGAGTCGAATTCGCGATGCTTGTCGGAGTGTCGCTCGCACAGCAGATTCCGAACAACGGAATACGAATCCAAGACTCAGCCACTTTGCGAGGATCAACCTTGTATTTCGACTATTTTGTAAAATAACAATCAGAGTGTCTGTTTGACGAGGAACGCTTAAATTAGCGGATATTATCTAGACGTCGCGGATATTCGAAGAAGCGTTTGATTGTCTTGTGGTACAATTTTCGCAATAAATTCTTTACAGTGAATTTAAGTGGGAACAAAACGCTTTCCTTTTTCCACAATTTTGATGGGAGAGATGGAGAAGGAACGAAAAGCACTTGTTCCCCATCGTTTCGACACATTCCGTCAAATAAACCTCACGAGATATCGATTGCCTCGTTAGCAGGAACGAAGGGCGAAGTTGAAAGCCATGGTTTTCGACTTGGCTTCAAATTCTCTTTTCTGCGCGGAATGAGGTGTCTCGTGATTTCCTTTATGTTTCGTCTTATCACGTGCACATGTACACGCACGCGCATTCGTACTATTCGCGGTCAATCGCCACAAAGTCTGCTATTTCTGAGGCGGTGCTTATCGTATTGCTTTAACCTCGATTTCCACGCTACGATACGACACGCACGTATCACGCGAGACCACGCTCTCTCGCAATTTTACCTTACATATATCAACGTGATCTCGACCTGACACCTGGAAAGTTTATAATTCTAATAACGTGTTACCCTGATATCAAACGCTGTAAACGATACGGATGATAAAGTACAGAGTGACGCGCAAGGGGGTAACCACTTAATATAATCGTGGCACAGTGTCTCCGAAATCATTAGGAAATCTTGACGAAATTCCCATGTAATCCTTTCGTCCTTATCTTTAAGTTTCTTCACTTGTCTTCTTTATCGTTGAATTTGAAATAAACATTTTCTCAACTTGAGAAAGGATCAAAAAATCTCTTTGAGATTTAACAACGTCACATTCTCATTCTCGTATGCCATTTCTCGGTCAGAGCCGGTTCTTCGTAGCTTAATAATAAATATAATAATTCTGCGTGAATTTAACAGAAACCCTGCTGTCTCATATTGGGAGCCTATCTTATGATATAGTACTTTCCTCTATACAGGGCGTTTCGTAAATGTATTTTACAACATATTACAATGTATTTTACAACATACACATCAGCAAGTTGGGTTGCCTATCTGCTTACCGACAGGGACATGCTTTATCGGACTCACAGAATAAGAACAGATGCAAGTTCGGCGGTTTTCTAATTCTTATACAGTGTATGTGCAGTTATATTTTAATAGATAAAATAATATAGAATACAAAATTTAATGAAGAAATTTGAACAAAACTATTTTTTATTTTATAATATAAAATTATAATACAATATATTATTTTATCTATTAAAATACAACTGCACATACACTGTATAAGAATTAGAAAACCGCCGAACTTGCGTCTGATCTTATTCTGTGAGCCCGATAAAGTGTGCCCCTGGCGGTAAGCAGATAGGCAACCCAACTTGCTGATGTGTATGTCGCCGAAACACCCTGTACATTAGCGGCTTGTTAGGTTTGAATTTCGCGAATAACGTTGTTCTGCTTTATTTTATTACATTTTTTTTCTAATCATAATTCATGTTATCATTTTAGGAAGTGCCGCACGCTCGTGAAACTCGTGACCTGCGTCGTTCGCCTTTCTACGCATCTTTCATGTCAAAGACGGGACTCCGCGTAGGAGTGTCGCGAAATCCCGTCTCGGACACGTCGATATCGGTGCTCGTGTAACGAGGAATAAATCATAAAGCGAGCATCGAGGGAAGGTGCGATCATCACTCGGCATGAAGGGTAAATCTACTTTTTCTTTCACTCTTAAAGGGTTTGCGCGCAATGTGACGAGCGTTGCGGCTGCAATTGTTCGTCGGAAATATCGCGATACGAACAAGCACGGCAAATTACTCTGCTGAACTGTTTATCGCGGGTTCCGCAACGATTAATCCAGTTTCTCTGGGAAATTATGGGAGAACATTATTCGACCGTACGTGCGCGTTGCCTTTTTGAAAAATCATATTGCAGACCGAGAGTAATTTATTAGGCTTTCGGGACTCGCAGTTTTTTTTATTTGAAAAACAGATGGTTGACAGCGGTCGAGCAGCGAGACAAGCAATCAAAAACACGCTCGAGTACTTTGTCGGTGTAACCGCGTCCCAGGAGTCACGCGTGAATGCGAAACGAAACGAGCGGTAACCGTACGTGTGCGCGAGTTCACTTCGCCATTTTATGGACAGACGATTTGATGAATTACATTGAATAACGTTTCATTTCACGTGCAAATAAATTCTGCGGTGTGCAGTTTAATAACGCGGATAAAAATCTTTCCATCCGCGCGCGGGCTCACAACCGCGAATTTCGTTGTCAACTTATTCGCGAGCGTTGAGGAAGCATATACGGGGGTTTCAGACCGCGTAACAGTTGCAATTGGCGATTGTTTGCGATCTTTCGTCAAACCACTGCTTTACGCGGTGCACGGTTTGGAAACAATCTCGTGATAAAAAAGTATCGATTAGTAACAGAAAGTACAAAGTGCAAAACGTCCATTGTTTGAGTGTCCATTTTTACCCAAATGCTCTGCTCTGTTTGAACACTTTATTATACGCGCAAAAATGGTTAACGAAGTAATTTCCTTCCGGAATATCCCCTCTTTTTTTTCAAAGAAATGTTTCGCGTAAAATGCTGAAAGATTGCAAAAAAAGCGGTCCATTTTGCAAACATTTTATTATTCGATTCGATCAATCTTTAACGTCAGACGATTTATTGTTTCAATTTAATTTATTCGATTGCTTGTATCGTTCTATTAGTGCGAATAATCGCGGTTTGAATAATCCTATCGTAAATCGATTGCAAAACGGCACTCGATATTGCATTGTTTGGTTATCAAAATTATATTTCACGCGCTACCGAAATATCACTCAAAATGCAAAGTGACGGCAGTATCGCGATCGGTGATGAGTATGCACACGGTTAGTGGATTACACCCTTTGGTGGTTTGTGCGCGCCCGGAAGTATGTATCAAAGTCCCCGGCGGCAACTCCGCGAAAATTTCCGGAATTTCGCGTTGGCTCTGCGAAAAGCGGACCCGGCGGCGAGGCATTACGCGGCCAGGGAGTAACAGCTGTTTTGCATCGCCACCAAATTAGTCGGTGGCGCGTGCATACAGAATTAAATTTAACATTTTCCAATGACCGGTGCGGAAAATCGTCGGCCCATTTGCGATCTCCGTATCTCGAACGTGAAATTCACCGGGCTTTGTAATTGTTGCCTTTACCTAGTTGTAAAACAGACGAAAAATCCGGCTGGGGTTCGGCTCTGCCCGGCAATTTGTAAAGATTATTCGCTAATTAAAAAGTAGACACGCGCAGCGGCTTGCCATTCGTTATTCATAAACCATAAGCCGTTTATGAATTGTGCCGGTCAAAACTTGATTAAAATGTCGGTTTGCAAAAATTATCTGTTAGTACGTCGCTAATTAACTAAGAGCTGCCCATTGTGCCGATACAAATTTAAAACAAAGCTTCGAAAACATCGTTGAATGAAATTTTGCATAATAGATGAAATTGCTTAAACTTGCCACTGCGGTTCTGAAGAGGAATTTCTTCGGAATGTTTATCGAAAATGAATCTCGTCCACTCGGAGGAAAATCGTTGCTGATACGCCAATACTACAGCATTTCCCGATTTCCTGCCAAGTTGCTTATTTTGCACAGTTATTTTACGAGAGCGGAAGTAACATTGTATCGATAAGCAAGCCGCCGCAATGGCGCACATTTGTTCAATCGCATGCACTCCACGGGTTGTCGGACTATGTCGAATAATCGAATATGATGTAATTGGCAGGATCCAAGGTGCGTCCCGGAGCGTGTTAATCGAATCTTGTCTCTGCCTGTTATAATTAAAGTTCCTCGCGCTCATTGGCCCCATGTGGCACGTTCACAAAATTCGACAAGTCCGAAATTACATGACAAGACGGTGCCTTGCCCTCTATTAGATACCTACTTAAATTTCATTGATTTATATCGTTACCGAAGTATTAGGAAAGGATTGGCAAGGATCGTTCCGTCATTTAAGTCGCTATGACGCGTGAAAATTTATGTGTGCATTAAGAAAACGATATAATATAAATTTGCATAATTAAGCGCGGACTGGTATTTCTCATTAATGTGATTATTATCGAATATTTAAAGAAGTTTTACAGCTTAATTTTTTAATTATAACCTTAAGAGCTAATTTCACTTTCTGAAAGTCAATCAGTGGATTATCACGGAAAACAGTGAATAGTCACTGACATGCAGGGAATTTTACAAAGTGGTACGTAACTTATCTTTTTAGTTTAACCCGCTCTGTTTGTATACGAGTGGATGTACACCTTATCCGTAACACCCTGTAGAAAAAGATGGAGAGTCGACTACCTTCTAGTTAACCAGAAAATGAAAAATCGAGCCTGAAAGTCGCAGATTTTCACAGTGCACATCGGTGACTATACACGTGTTTTCAGTGATAATTCGCCGATGGATTTTTAGAGAGCAATTTAGTCGCAGATGAGGGGAAATAAAAAATTGACTAATCCTCATACGAGAAGCATACAGTCGTACCGCGCACGGTACGGTAATTAGTTCTCAGCTGCCTCAGCTGCGCATAGACTGATGCAAAGTGCAAATCTCTCTCTGTGTGACTGATCCCGCGATTAACTGTCACCCTTATGCAGCTATTTGTATGCGTAAGCGTATGTCGCAAACGGTGCATCGCTATCGCAAATCCGATGCTGAATTATCTCGATGATAGCGTATCGCGAATTCCGGCTTGCACGCACCCACCCATAAATCGTTTCGCCCGCTTTACATCGCGATATGAACGCCCGTGAAGCTGAATTTACTCCGTTTCTTTTCGGCGGTTGCGGATATAATTGCACGGATGTTTATTGCGGGCTCGTTAAGAACACGTTCTGCAACGCTTGTTTCACCTCCTCTGAAAATTGTGGTGAAAAAAAAAGAAATAAAAAAGAGAACTCGATAGCATTGATCGTGCGGCAGTAATTCGGGGCGATACGTGTTAAATTACAAATAAGCATCGCGCAAAATGGTTTTAATGCAGAATCACTAAATATAGATGTCGTTGTCGATGTATATATTCCTCCTACGCCACCATGCATCTCTTTGCGTTACGTTTAGCGCGTGTCATTGTCTCGAACATAACAGATCACACGGACTCTCGATAATGAATTATCCCCGGTAATAAAGGGCAGTCGAGAGGCCGGTCGCACAGAGGATAAATTGTTTCCGTTGTTTTCGTCGCGTGATATAAACGGCGGTATGCACGCGAATTTACATCGCTTTAATTACGTCTTCTTGTGACGAATATTTTGCTCGGAGCAGTGCAAATGCTCTGCAAATATTTGTCTCGCCGGCTTTTAAATGCGCGGGTATGATTGCGCGAAATTTCAGCGGAAAACGCACGAGCGGTGGGAGCCCGCGGTACCATCCACGTTGCGATTTCGCATTTCATCATAGTCCGGGTCGCGGGCAGGTATTGGATTTGTTGCCGTTTTATAAAACTGCGCCGTGATACAAGAAAAGCTTTCTCATCGCGACGTGATACTTTTATCTTGCTTTACTTTTAATTATTTGAATATAATTTCTACGACGTTGCTTGCACTCGCTAAGAAAACATGCCTTTAAATTCGTTTCGCATTCGCAACTCGGATCTTTAGGACTGGTCGCAACTTGGCTTTTAATTTAAATTATTTCCATCGAAACCGCATCTCGCTTCTCGCTCAGTTATTACGTATCCAAGACCTTACGCGCTCGTACGCGCCGCGGTATTTTCAGTTTGTCGCAATTTTCTAAATAAACTCGAGACACATCGTACGTATTGATCCTCTAGTGTGAACTATAATAGAAATATAATATCATCTTGGTTGTAGTTCTTGGGGGGAATGAGCCGGGTTGACGGAAAAGAAATGTCTGACAGAGACGGATGTGTGGGTGATCAATTCTCATTTCAGAGATAATAAAATTACTGCTGCTTTAATATCCCGCGTTAGTTCAAGAATCGCATTCGTCAAACCGTGACGTTACAAGTGGAATAATGCGCCTGCGGTCCGATTGCAACCTGAGTTGGGATACTGATTGTCTTTTTCTTAAGTCCTGATATAATTGTTATTTCAATTAGAAAATGAATCAATGAGACATATGTTTAGACGTTAGAAACTTTATCTTTGTATATCTCTAAATATCAATCAGTGAATTATTACTGAAAATAGTGAATAGTCACTAATAGTACGAAAATTGCAGTGGTATATTTACAACTGCGTATCGGTGACTATTTACTGTTTTCAGTGATAAACCATCGATTGACTTTTAGAGAGTACCATGTAATATAATATTTAGAGTGGAACATTTATCGAAATAACTCAAATAGTAGGATAAATAATTGCAACGTACACCATGTCGAATTCTCAATACATTTTCTTTCTAAAAAATAACAATTGCCATTTTAATTAGAAAATGAATCAATGATACATATGTTTAGACGTTAGAAACTTTATCTTTGTATATCTCTAAATATCAATCAGTGAATTATTACTGAAAATAGTGAATAGTCACTAATAGTACGAAAATTGCAGTGGTATATTTACAACTGCGTATCGGTGACTATTTACTGTTTTCAGTGATAAACCATCGATTGACTTTTAGAGAGTACCATGTAATATAATATTTAGAGTGGAACATTTATCGAAATAACTCAAATAGTAGTATAAATAATTGGTAGCAACGTACACCATGTCGAATTCTCAATACATTTTCTTTCTAAAAAATCCTTATACAATTGCCATTTTAATTAGAAAATTAATCAATGACACGCGTGCTTAAACGTTGGAAATTTTATCCTTGTACCATGTAATATTTAGAGTGGAACATTTATCGGAATAACTGAAATAGTACGACGAATAATTGGAAGCAACGTACACCATGTCGAATTCTCAATACTGGGATCCCAGGAATACTCCTACGTAATGCCTCCTGTTATTAACAAAGAGTCAGACTTAAAGTTATGCAATAACTCCGTTTCGCCGTAGGCGAACTCTGATTCTGGGAGTTTCCCCGCAACTTTCGAGTATTACTCGAACATAACTTTCCTCTATCGGCCTTTAAACGCTTCTTTCGAGCGCGACGAGTTTTAAGAGCTGTCGCGGATTTGGAGCAGGTCAATTAGAATCTCAAAATGAATTTTTTTCACGCAATCTGAAGCGCAATTATGATGCGATAATTACGTAAGAAGAACGCAGAGGGCGGGGTAATTAACAAATTTTAATAACTACGGGGAATGTTTTGGTATTAGTGTTTACGATAAAGTTTTTGCTGCGTAATTATATCGTGATTGTTATTACGTGAAGTATAATATCAGCTCATTATACACGAGAACTTCATTTGAAGCCTGCCCGGAGTATAACATTAAAATTTCAGAAATCTTATTAATTGCCCGACGCGAAACTTCTAACGATGAGAACTGTGCTTAATTTAATAAATACTTCATTTAACTTCCGGAATAATCGAGAGGACCTTAAGCCCGCTGAAAGCAAACGGGAGTTTTGGAAGGAGATAGCGAGAAGGAAGTAGGAGGTGTTAATGGGAGGGATAATCCTTTAGTTTTATCCTGCGAAATCCCTCGCTGTATCCCGCTGCTAACTATGTTATCCACATTTGCCAGATGTGATACTCGTACCGGTTCGGGACTAATTTGGCCGCGTAAGAACTTTTGTCGTTATATCTCGAAAGACGGTTTCATTCTAATCAATTGCGAATATTCGTATCGATAAGACGAAACGAAAACGATCCTCTAGACGGCCAGTAAACAAGTTGATATTACACAGGACATAATAATGCATTATTTATTATCTTCCTAGGAGCTTTGCGGGCAATAATGTCATAACTTCGGTAGTTATTAGTAAAGAACTGTGAAATATGCGGGTGCATAAAAATATCTCGATGACACTTTTCCGATTCATCGATCTACAAACTCTCGCTGGTAATGACGCGTTATATTTCGCTGCTCGTGTTGCAACCGGTGTGTACTACGTACGTTTGAGCGAGGCCTAAAATATATATCTGGAAAATTCGGCGCGCCAGAGAAGAGCGAGGATTTTTAATTATTCTCGAGTAGACTGCAACTCGCGCGCGAAACAACAATACTTAGGATCGCGTCGAGTGCATTTTTACGGCTCCCTTCCTCCTCGCACTCGCCTCTTTTCATTCCGGAGGAGAGATCAATATTCTCATGAAAATTCAAGCATCGCACGCGAGATGGCCGGAGATTTCGAGAGGCGGACACAGCTTGGAAAACTAATTCTTTTCCCGCGTGGGTGACCGACCCGTCATTTGGATTTAGCGAACTCACGGATCCGAGTTCAATACACTGCTGGCACTAATATACATATTTACATACCGTAATTACTCTGTACACACGCTATTATGAATGCGACGTATATTTGCGGAAGAGTGCACGGAGGCAAGATGTAATCTAATTCAAGAATAATAAGAAGAATAAAAATAAAAAGCCAAACCAATCCGTGTGCGCGCACGTTTTTGAAATGTATGGAGCTGGACAGCGGGAGAGCTTATTTTTTTATTTATATTCATTAATTAACCAGGACAATTTGGAATTTGCCGCGATGAAGTTCGCAGTGTCCCGCGAGAAGCGCTGAATATCGCTTTGTAAATAACCAATAAATCGATTACTGCTATTTGCCCTTTGAATCCGGAAACAGGGTTAGCCCCTCGTACGTGCCAGCTCGGTAGGATGTGTTTTAGGATTGGTTCGTGACCTTCTTGCGTACGTTCCAGACCCTATAACCGCAGTGAAACGCGCCCTACTTAAACTTCCTTCCGCGATCAAGATGCTAACAAACGCCACCGATGCTTTCGCGATCGTAAAATTAGGTCAGTTTTAGACTACGTTTCAGTAAGCACAGGGGATTTGAATTTCTTAAGGGGATGGCATTAAGGAAATATCTTACTTTGAATTTTAACAATGATCCCGCGGCTAAGGCAGACATTTTTTATTATTTAAAAATTAGAACGAAGAGACGGAACAGAAGAAACTTTTCTGTTTCGTCAGTTCCTTTTATTATAAGTAAATAGTATTCGTATTGTACGCGTATCAAGTCACCCTTTCCGATTATCGGCTTTAAACGATTTTGCTATTTTTACATGGCGTCTCTTATGGTTTTACAATCAGCACATAAATATATCATTCGCTGTGTTCCACCTCCTAAAAATACTCGGTTTATTTTTATCACAATGTTTCTCACTTTACATCCCTCTTTTTCGTTATTTTTATTATATTGCCCCGTCCTAAGATAAAACAAATCCGTTCATCTATTTAATCACATATCTTTCAGAGTCTTGTTTTTCTTTTCCACAATACTCATATGTAAATGTGGCTGCAATATATTTAAATTAAGCGTTCATTTTCTCTTTCATCTTCATGTAATATTAGACGCTGTACAAATAACGTAGAATTAGTTTCACGATTTTTCCCTACTTTCATTGCATGGCGATATATCCTTCACTTATTTCTTTCTTGCTGTCTCATTTATCCTCAAATTGTGTTTCGAAATCTATTTTCAAATAACCCCCGCAAAGTTTTAATTAGCTGGATTAGCAATCGCGTTTAATCTCGCAGATTATTTAGCGTTCGTGTGCTCGTTCGTGATCCCCTTTTTTAATACCAAGGCATTTTATCGACATGTTTTGCGCCCGCGGCGCTTTATTAAGTCCCATTCGAGACCAGTTTTTCATTCTCCGCGGGCGACCGTTTTCCATGGGATTTTTCGGTCTCCATCCGTGGCGACAACAGCGGGGCGCACGTTCACGACCTCGCGAAAAGTCCCTCTTTCGGAAAACTGACCGTACCTTCGAATAAAATATGCAAGAGAATTGTCGGTGAATCGCCGAGTCGACAAAGCGAAAAATATCTCTGCATTTTGCGTCTTTCGGAACCAGATTTATGAACATCAAAGCGGAATAAAGTGCGCGCTGCAGAGCAAACAAGTAATCAAAAAGTATTAAATATGTATTTATGTGAGAGAGGTGGCACATATAAATACATTTTTGCAAATTAAAATATAAAAGAAGGTAAAAAGGGCGGCATTCTGCGATGCAACGTAATGTAATAGCATGCTAATTCGCTTTTCATCCCGGGGAAATGTGAAGGAAGTGAGGTGGCATAATTCGTGTAATTCACTAATTCATGACGCAGCCAAACTACCAACGAATCGTTTGGTAGTCAAAGGGCGAGTCCTCCTTTTTGGAAGTGCATTTCACGATGGATTACTTTGTGATGTCAGCAATATATTTGAAAGCGTTCGATCGATGGTGAAGTAGGGACTGCAAAATACAGACGTACTTTTCACTTATCGCTTCCGAGGCACTTCGATCATCCGAACGGTAGATCGAGTCCTTTTACCCGCGTTCAGGGTCTCACGGGACATTTCCAATTGCTCGACTCGTTTCCGTCAATAGGTATAAATGTTGATTTTACAATCCAATCGTAACATCAACATGGAGATGTTGGTACAAAAAATCTATACAAATTAGACGTTGTTAAGAGCCTAGTGCGCGCGTGTAATCCTCGCTTTAATTATCTGTTTTAATGCGTGTATATTTTAATTTGTACTTCGTAAGAAATCTGTTAATTGTAGAATGGAATAAAACGGGTATCAATATTTTAAATCATAAAACAAAGAGACGCAATGAAATGCAAATAAAAATTTACGACCAGTAGAAAAGTCAACAAAGAAGTATAACGATACTGTTAGACAAATATAGGTGACATTTGTATTTGTTGAACGTCCCACTTTTCTACCAGAAATCTACGCCGGAATGGAGACAGGTGAAACACGTTCGCCATGAAGTACTGATGCCTCTAACATTTTGGTTCTATCGACTCTATATTGCATGCAAATCGGATTGAAGTAATATGCTGTAAATTCAATTTCGAAAATCAAATTTCAACTAGCTATATTACTGTCCTTCCTCGTCCACATATTCTACTATTTTACCAGAATTGCTTTCTTCGCATAAACAACGAAACGCGCGATGTTAATTGCTGTAATTTACCGAGAAACATAAAAAGCGCTAATGCGATAGTAGAAGTCCCCTATTATGAGATAGGCTTCTAATATGCGATAGCAGATTTTCAGCATCCAAATTCGTTCACAGAGCTTTTTTCGCAACAATTGCACGCTATAACAATGAA
The DNA here is from genome assembly GCF_000949405.1 of Vollenhovia emeryi. Taxonomy (NCBI): domain Eukaryota; kingdom Metazoa; phylum Arthropoda; class Insecta; order Hymenoptera; family Formicidae; genus Vollenhovia; species Vollenhovia emeryi. Next base: position 945,075 of record NW_011967182.1, on the reverse strand, counting down.
TTTTTTACTAAACAAATTTCCAAGGACGATAAATTCATGGTGGAGCCAATAGATGATGCCTCTTAATTTAGCAGAAACCTCGCAGAAGGAGCCTATCTCATAGTGGAGGACTTTCCTCTACATTTATGATACATTGTAATCGCCGTGTTTGCGTTGACACTACTGTAGTACGTTTTTTTCTCGCAATATGGTCTAGACCAAAAATCCGTCAATATTTCTGCATGTAACAGATATTTTCGTTTTTTTTTTTCTATAAATAAACCAAACTGCTATCGATCACAAGGGATAGAATATCGTGTTTGGCGATACTGATTTAATAATGACTGGCGCATCACTCTTGATTAATATTTCATTTGGATATAAATAACTTAACGGCTTTTTATTTTTTTTTTTGGATTAAACGCGATACGATTAAAACTTCAGTCGAGTCGATAAATCATCAACAGTAACAACAACGTAACAAAACCGTCGTAATGTACAGTACGATCTATCATTGCATTCTTCACTAGATGATATATTACTCGACAGTGTTCTCCATTCGAGCGCATTTTTGTGATCGTTTCTTTTTTCCTAGCGCCATCGTGCATTAATGGTTTCTTGAGCTCGCAAGGTTTTCGTATTGATTTAAGAAATAAGTCTTCTCTTCTAAAGATAACTCCTGATACGTTCTGCTTCTCGATTTCCCGTTAATAGAAAGGAATAGAACTTTATTATGAAATTTTAAAATTATATAAACGCATTCATAATGTGAACAGTTTTATTTAAAAGTTCTTCTAACTTATTAATATTTTTCATACACCCGTTTTCACCAAGACACTTTTAACAAGGGTAATATCTATTTGTGGGTTTGAGACAAGATGGAGAGTTATTTTGTACAATGTGTTCGCGTCGTCACGACTATGGATCGCGGTCTTGGTAATGTGCAAGTGACATGGAATCATATAACACAAACGAGATATCAATGTATACCTAAGGAGACCCGGTGCTAATCTCATACCGGGATAATTGTAGGTTAGCAGTTGCATTATTAATATAAAGAGGAGTTTGTTTGAATTAATATTGTTTGAGACAGAAAAATTGTTTCAATAATTTTTGCTTGTTAGTAACAAAGTCACTTATTTAATTCCAATATTATAATTTTTATTTTTACCAGTGTTGAAAGATTAACAGACTTGCAAATTGATTTCGCAAAGTTTTTACTTTTTTTCTGTGCGAAATAACTTTGTAATTATTTATTCATATAAATATCTGTCATGCTTACTCCAGATATTTCGGTAGTTAAATACATGTAATTTTATTCGTAGAGGAGAGTCCTTTAATTTGAAATAGCCGAGTTTCTGTTAAATCAACAGGCATTATCTGTTGGTTCCACCATGAATTTATTGCCCTTTTGATTGACAACTGTTTAGTGGAAAATTTATTGTAAAATTGTGCATGCAATCGTTGCGAAAAATATTTGTGAAATTGAATATTGAAAAACCCGCTATCTCATATTGGAAGTCTATCTCATAATAGAGGTATGAAGTTGAACGTTTAACCATGCTAGAAGCATAGCAATACGTCATGCGGGAAAAGGCATGGGTTCGAATGAAATGTTCCGTTAATTCCGCGGGAAATTTATGCCTGACAGAGAACACGCGTCTGTTTTCACAATAATGTATGAACGAATGTTTCCTCTTCAGAAATTTAGTATCGAAATTTAATGGCAAAATGATGTTGCGACGGTTAGTATCCATCAGAGAAAATCATTGAAAGATTATCCTTTAATCGCGCGAACTAATGCGGCTTTATTGCACGTGCAAATTACAGATAATGCACGTTTGTACACTATTCGTTGAAATTTATAGAATTTTATGTTAATACGTTACTCGTGTTTTACGTCAGCAAATTGGTGGAGATTTTACAGAGCATTTTCGACCGCAGAGACCATCGTTACGGTTTAAATGTGGGTTATTTATCTCTGAACATGTGAGAAAGTGATGCTCGTTTCTCGTTTATTTCTCTCATTTTGTCATCGAAATATTTTTTCTGTTTCTTGATAATGTCACAACAAATTTTCGTTGCACTCGAAATGCCTTTTTATTTATTTCTCTTTCACTGATATCGTTTATTCGTTGTATTCTGACGATCATCGTAATGTAAAATGTTATCATGCCGAAGCAGACTAGTAATTGCCAACAACGGATTGGATTGGGATTGGCGATTGACAATTGTCCTCTAGCCAATGAGAGTCGATTAAATCGCTGGCTGTTTTATTTTCTTTGGCTAGAAGACAATCGCCAATCGCCTATCAAAATCCAATCCACGTTGACATTGTTAGTTTGATTCGGCCTTAAGATACGTTAATTTTATTTATTTTTAACTGTATTTTTACACGAGAAATTTTTCACGAATTTTTCGGTTTCTTTTTTAGTCCCACAGCTCTCACGATACTTTTTATACGTACATATGTAAACACTTCTTTCACCGTACACCATTTGAAAAATGTGAACTGTACGTCCCTCGTGAAATCTTTTATATCGCTCTCTCAATCTTTTACTTTTGTGTTCTTTGCGTGTTCAACAATTTTGCGGGAGTGAAGTGACTATGCCATGCGAATAACTCGCCGTAAAGTCATTCGGGAGCCAATAAATTTCTTACCCGTCCGTCGCCGTCCTTCGCCTTCGCAAGTGCACGGCCTCACGTAAAACGACGGAGCGCTTTCGAAAACGTGGTAGGACGAGGGTGCAGTTGCCCCGAGTCCGGGACAAATTGGCTGCGGCCGCGGTGAGCACAGCCGCGACAAATAGGTGCTGTTTACTTATGTAGGTCGACAAACAAAATAGGTGTCGTGCTTAGCCAGTAGTCGTTTGGAGTCCGCAAAGTACCGGGCGTGTATACCGTGTATCCCATGTGAAAGCAATTTTTTTGCGCATTAATTTGTACCCCTGGCGAGGTTGAGGTACTTTGTAAAAAAAAACTGCTGCTAATAGATGTTTCGAAACAAGTTTGATAATTTATTTTATTTATTATTCGAGAACCATTGACCATTTTGCAAAATGGTACGGGACTTTTCGATCCAACTTGCCTCGCTCTATCTAAATTTTACGGCGGATTCGGTCATCGTAAAACACCCTGTATAGTAATTATGTATACTTTATGTAGGAGAACTAGATTTTTGAGTCAATAGGAACCGAACAATGTTGACAATCGGATCTGGTTGCAGTAGATCCGTTCGGTTTTGGTCAGACAGGCCGCCTAAGGCTATCCGTTACTACTGCAATACGAGCTGGAATTAAACGAGCTAGTTGTTATTTAGCTATTGCGTATCGACGTTATAAATTTGGCATTGATCCAAATAATCTTATCACCTTAACGGATTATCCCTCTATCACGACGATAAATAGTATTATATTTTTACCGGGTACTTCAGCGTGATGTATCACGGCTTATTACAGTTACGTAGTTAAGTGGCTATGTTTACGAGTCACGAACCTTCGTATTCGCGGTGTGGATTTCGAAATTGTTTGCCGGATGACATACAATACAACGTGTTTGCATAGGACACCCGGTAGCAACGTTGGCAGTGTCGTGAAGGAGTGGAAATAGTTGGGAGTTGCTTGAGTTTGGTAACAGTGGGAAATAGTCGAGGGTAGTCTCCGTCGGTGGTGGCGGTAGGTTGATCGGTGGAGTGCAGTGCGGATCCATAAGTCATGAGGTTCAACACGTTCAACCGGCTTTCCAGCAAGACGAACAAGCAAGGAGACGAGGAAGAAGCCGCGACGAGAAGAGAAGTGTTTGCTCGTGACTCGCATCACCCTCTCTCCTGCCACCAATTCCCCGCCACCTCTGCCGTTCGGTTACACCCCGCAGGTTACTACCGGGGTACTTTCAATTACTGGCCGATCATTATTACTCGTTTGACCTCCGTTAGGCATTTTGTGGTTGCTTTTATGCGTGCTATGGTTTCATCTTGTTGGAGAATTTCATAAATGCAGCTATTGGCATCGTTGATATTAATGGCTAATTATGGATAATGGAGATTTAAGCAACCGAGTGTTTTAAGAGTGGGATAAGAAACTGAGTAAAAATCTATGTTTGGGTAATTGTGAAAGACTGAAAGATAAACCTGAACTTAATAATTTTCCTAAATAAATAAGAAATACGAAGATCGTGTATGGGAAACGCGTTTAATTTGTAGGATTCGCGAGGGTGAATGCAGTACGGTTACGATAAAATTTACCGTTTCGAATTTAACTCGCAACAATTTTTATCGCGCCACTTCAGGTAAGCTGTGTGAAACAGTGGAATAATCGAAACTCTCAGTCCGTTGCCTTGTCGATACGTCGAGCATGCAATCGCCATTCCCATCAGCTTTATGCGTTCCGGCGATGATTATTGAGGCGTGACGCGTCGATAGCAAATATCGTATCTGCGTCTCTATTTTCCGTACAGCGTGCTTTACCTAACTCAATTTCAACCGCACGCCCGTCCGGCAAGTAGACCGGGGTCGCAATAAAGTCTCGCCTGGCTTTTGCTTTTATTTGTCACCGGGAGCCGCGGTTAATTGAGAACTATACACCATCCCTCGGCGTAACAGTGCCACTCTGGCACGAAACAATTTACCTGGTTCAAGATATAGGCAACGGTTACACCTTCCGGTTTTCGGTCACCGTTTTATTTTGCTTTGACGCTGATGGCGCAGCATCGCCGTCCGGCGCGCTTAGAGACGAGGAAATATAACATGACCCGTGTTACGAGGGTAATTATGCTGGACGATAAACTCTCCCGCTTGTCCTACCCTCTAGTTTCGCTTTTATGGAGGTCGCGTGTAATCGGCAATTTGCAGGCGGACCGGAACCGACGCGTCAGATAAGAGCTCGCGAGGTATCTGCGGGAAAAATTTATGGGCACAATTGCGCTAACGCGATTCCATATTTCTTTGAGACGGCCAACAAACGGAAATCAAACAGTACTTTGAGTTTGCGCCGTGTATTAATCACCCCTGCAGGTGAGATTAATCGCAGCGTCAGTTTGTTGTTGTTCTACTGTAAAATGAATGAATATTGCCCGGGTACTTCAATTTACAGATCGCAATTACTTCTCGGGACGGATCTAGAGCACTTGGTGGAGATGTTACGGCTTTTATCGCACTCGACTTCGTACTTGCTCGCTAATTACCTGAATTATGTGGCTCCGTGTCGTTACGCATTATCGCGGTGGCACCCGTGGTAAACAATTTGAAAATATACGGCGTCGCGACGCTGCTTTTTGCGGCAATTTATCGCGACGTCGTGGGACAGAATATTGTCCTAACGACGTTGATTGCAAGAACGTTTCCTTGCCTCGCGCGCTGAACAAACGGAAGCTAAATATCCCGAAATCGAGACTATTGTTCTTAGACGCCATCGTTATTTATCGCGAAAGGAATCTCAACCTTAGAATTATAAATCACGCGAAACAATTGGACTAGTCGTGCGAGTACGGGACGCAAATATCGAAAGCTGCACTTCTGTGTATCCTAGGAACATCTCTAATATTTTCACTTTTGCGACAAATCTTCCAAATATTCTCGGAATCTGCATGTGCTGTCAGAGTGGAATTCTTTTTTAAATTTACTTCGAGCTGCAAAACTGAAACAACTTTCGTTCATCTACATTATCTTCCTCGTCTCTTTAATAAATTCGTAAAAAGTAAATTTCTTCCAATCATCTCTCTACTTTATATCGGCGACATTTCCTCTTCCTCGGTTAGAGTGAACCAATCGTCCGGCGGTTATCTGTGCGCAGATATACTTTATTATTATTAAACCCATATGCTTGTCCGGCGCAACTGGACCGCCGCGTTTTTTCGTCGATTTACCTCCCGTACTGTACATTTTCCATCGGTCCTCCATGTGACAGGCTGTTATTCGGCTTCGCGCGAAATATGTAGCCCGTGCGCGCGTATACGCGCGAGCCGCGAATGAGCGATGGATACCGCTATCGATTTCGAGCTACGTCAAGTCGAGTACTACTCTCCTACTATTCTGAGAGGGAGGGAGGGAGAGTGCTGTGTGTCAGTGCGTTGGCGTTCGAGATAGCTGATGATGTTTGCGCGCCCGACAACTGTAGGTAATACGCGTAACCAATTCGCCGGACCCGCTTCGTGCGGTAATCTTGCGTGGCATATTCTTCTCTCTTCTTTTATTTTAAATTCGAAAGCGGGCACCAACATGGGGAACTCGCGGCTGAGTTTGCCAATCAATCTGTGTGCACGTATTTCATTTAATGAATTTTTTTACCTTGATTTTTTCGGGACATTCCTGCCACTCCATTTTCGATGAAAATCCCGTCGCATTATCGCCGCAATAATTGTCAAATATCGCACGGACTCGGCGGTTTTTTTTCTCAATCGCTCAACTTATCCGCGATATATTTTTCGTGCGGATATACTTTGTGCGATACGGAAGACATGGGAGCGAATCCTACAACGCGTTCTCGTATTGTACTGTTTCGTGTATCCGTCGGGTCATTTTACGCTTGCGTTACACTAGCGAGCACGTTTCTCCTTGGATCGCCGTTGCGAGTGCGCTTTATTCAAGATTGATCGTTTGCGCGTTATGCGAAAGTTTATCCTAGATACGTCAGTGTAAAACCCGTGTGTGATGGTGCATACACCCTTTATCGCTATCGACATAAATCTGGTTTGTCCACGTTCATTGTGCGTTTATCGAATCAGGAATGAAATATATCCCAGTTCTTTCGCATTGATTTACACCTACGCGTCACGTCAACAAATCATAAAGTATCAAGTACCTTCTGAAATCGAACACTTTGATCGGGGTATCGGTCATCGCTTATTAGCAAACAAGATAGGAATTGTGCTCGATAGAGAAAGTAAAGTATAATCTCCGTTGTCCAGTTCGTTTTATTTATCGGCGTCTTATTGTAAAAAATTGTTTTTTTTTCATAATTTAGAAGCCGAGTGTGTCAGAAAATGTTTTCACTCCGACCCGTCGGCAACTCTCCGCCGTAAAAATTCATGCTTCCTCGCCGAAACGTTCCTTACAGAAACGATTCGCAGCGACGCGGCGGGAATGTGAATGAGAAAGAAGGGGAAAGTGAGAAAAACGAAGGAAATTTAAAGTAATCCGGGGTCGCTCCTTAAGTCGTGGAGATGTCTCGACGATTTTTTCGCGCTGATTTCTTCGTTCAGATCGGCGATCCTTTAAATCCTTTGGGTACCCTCTGGCTCCCGTGTTAACGTTCAATCACTCTCTCTTTCTCCAACCGAAAGAGACGAATGGTATGACGTAATATTTTAAAAGGCCGGAAATGAAAGAAACACGTGCGTGCACGCGCGTGCACAGAACAGGAGCGGAATCCATTACCTCTTCCTTTTGAATTATTATATTATATGTAGATGAATGTAGCGGATCGGTGCGAAACGGTTTTTTTCTTAAAGCATCGCTAATGAGAGCGCGTTAATTAACGGAGCCTTGTACTAACATTATATCGGAATATTACATTAATACGAAATAACCAATAAGAATAATTTTTTTTTCAGCAAGAATGGGTTGCGAGAGTACGTCGCTTCGAAAACTGAGTGGAATATTTTTTTACTGCAATTAAATTAAATGCACTTTTAAATTACTTTGCAAATGAAATAGCAATTTTTCTAATAATAAGTGATTATTATAAAAGGAGTTGTGTAGCTGTTAATACAATACATTGCATAATTTTTAAATGTATTACAATCTGTCAATATTAAAAGTTCGTTAAAAATTACAGCAATAAATTATATTATTACAGAAGTGGAAGTTGTAGCTTTTAACAAAATACATATATAATTTATTAAATGTATTGTAAACTGTCAATATTAAAAATTACGGTAATGGATTACATTACTCTTTAAAATTTTTGGAGTAAAAGTTTTACTCGAACCATGGTGTCACTGGCCACTTCACTCTATGTTTAGGGTGAATTAATTCCCAGGCAAAAAGTGAAGAATTTCACTCTTATTTTTAAAGTGAAGTCATTAGTTTATGGCCGCCAAACTCGTAAGTGAGACCGTCACGGGCCGGGACAGTTCTTTTCCGCGACAATCGGTAGAATAAGCGAAACTGCCACATAAATTATAGATATTTATACCGCTAGCAATAATCGATTAAAATAAAACACAGCACTCTATTCAGAACTGAAGAATGAATCCAAGTAAAGAGTGAATAACGGTACCCTTTCAAAAAGCAAAATTGTGCACTCCAGTCGGACTAACAGTATTTTCATTATTTCTTCGAGTGAAATCTCACTCCAAAAGAATGAGATTTCACTCCAAACGATTTAAGGAGTATTACAAAATAATTAAATATAATAATTCTATTTAAAAAGCGCTGTTTTTCTCACGATTACTTCTCGATTACAATTCCAATTTTCCGCGCTGCTCGCTTCTGCTCTCCGAGGTTTAGCTTCGCTCTAACGAAACAGATTGCTAGTCTCAGAACGGATTATTCTGCGGTCTGATGTAAAGCTATAAAATTTGACCGCAGGTCTCCCGTATGTTCTCAAGGCTGGCGCGGCTATATATGCGACACATATCGTATCGATCGGCGAATTGCTAGAGTTCAAGGCTTGGCATCTCACGGCTGAGGTCCGAGCATCTCTAGCGTGCGCGGCCCGGTTAATTAACGAATTAACGTGAACGAGAAAGTGCATCGGCAAATCCGATAGGAATTAAATATTGACAGCGGTGATCGAATGTGCGGACGATGAAGCTCTTTTCGCTTATCAAGAGCGCGATAATTTCCAATGCGACTCCTCTGAAAGACACTCGTCGCGCGTAAGCTCGTTTCCGCGAGAGCGAAAATGGAGAGCGCTCTAAAGAATTTTGTGCGGATGACTCGCGAAACCTTTTTCACAGTCGCAAAATTGACGCTTTCAGGCTTCCCCGCGGGGCTATTAAGGTCGACCACCTGAAGCTTCGTTTCACCTGCGAGAGCTGGAAATCTCACTTCTCCCGTCCGCACACAGCGGAGCATACGTTTCATTTTTAATGAGAACAAAGCGCCGACCAAGGAACGAGAATAATGTTCCGATGTAAGCCCGGAAATAATCAATTACGAGTATTTTATCGGATATAATTCTCTTTATAATGCGAGCGCACTGTGCAACGTCATTCAAGTGGCCGGGCAGGAAAGAAAGTTGCTGTTAAAAGCAATTTCATTAGTTACCACAATACATCGTGGCGATTAATCAACGAAACTTCCAGCCAATATAAAATTAAAAGGAAATACTTATTAAAATGAGTAATGATTTAATGCCCTGTGTTAAAAATGTTTTCAACAACATTTAATAATCAAAGAAGTGAACTTTCAAACGTTGATTGACTGGCGGGTGATTACATCACTACCTGTAACACGCGTGGCGCCGCGTTTAAATTAGCACAGCTAAATCAGAAGTATCTTAAAAGGTTATTTCAACATTTTATTTTCTCTCTTACTAGAGAACTACCTCCAATGTTCAATATTAATATTAGCGGTGCTAACAGGTATGGTCATTCTTGATTTGCACGGATACGGTCGAGAGAACGCGGTTTAATCGATTAATGAAATAGCACTGTATTTAAAACCGCCTCTGGGATCAACGTCCTTCACCAAAAACGACCTACTTCTCGCTCGTCGCTGTATGGCGGTGATTTATACGATATCGCTTGCTCATTGGTGAAATCGGATTAATTTAGCGTATTGTAATCCGCAAAGACACACGTTTGATATTATGATTTTCTGTGATAAAATTCGTTTCACGTGTAAACGTGGGTATGTAACTCAGCATATATTATTTCCCCCCCGATCGTTATTTCAATGAAATTTATTGCAAAGTTAAACGCAATTACAACACATTATACGCATTATATTATATAGACATTTTGCGATAAATATGAGATAATATTAACCGTTTTTGGACTGATAATTTTAATCGGGACGTATATTTCAGATGAAAAAAAAACCCGATTCAATTGCAAATGGCAGGAGAAAAGCAATTGAAATATTTGATATTATTAATCTTAATTTAAAACACGTTACCATTTATTATAATTTAATAGTTGCAAAACGTTTCCATTATTACCCTTTATCTGGAATTAACTACTCTACTACACGGGGAGAAGTTTTTCTTAAAATTTACCCTGGAAATTATGTAATCGTGGGACAACGTGGCATCTCGAGGAATTAAAAAAAATTCTTAGATAAGAGAAAGTTATGTAATAGTGGGACAACACTAGTAATTATACTGTTAGCATACATTACTAGTAAAATGTATGGTAAAATTTCAGAACACTCTTATAAATATCTTCAAAATGCCACGTTGTTCCACGATTGCATAATTTTCAGAGTAAGTTTTGGGAGAAAATTCTCTCCGTGCAGTTGACTATTCTATAAAAGTTTCCTTTTTGTTTTGATTAAATAATAGCACACGCATTCTTAAAGCTTTTCTCAAGGAAGACATAGAGCGTTCTTGAAATTTTAATTTTCAGATAGCGAATCTCTGGAAAATGACGCCTCTAATTTCCCTTAACGAGCTAATTAAAAAAATCCTGCTCTGCACACTTTCGTCTTATTTGCACGTGAAAAGTCTCTCCCCTGCACCGTGGATCCCGTCGTGTGTTGCACCTATGTACGAAATACGCGGGGGATTCCCAAAGTATACTCATCCGTAAAACGAAAACCGCGTGCAGTCGCACGCATAATCTCGTCTCGCGACGGCACGCAAGTCTTTGCGATTCATCAAAAACGGATTACGGCAGACGGGCCCGTAAAAGAGACGTTTGCACCGCGTTCGCCGCTCCAGACCCACGGCTGGGTATGCACTTTGACATTTTCTCAACGATCAGCCGAGCCGGAAGTGAACGATGCGCTTTACGACGTTACAGGGACGACCGCACTTTGTATGCACTTCCGCTTATATGACCCGCTCTCGGTGCACACCCCTCGCGTGATTTATACGTCGTTTTATTGACACCCCCCCTTCTTTCTGTTCATCACACTGGCCAGGCGATCGCCAAGACAATCTTTTTTCACCTACTGTGCGATCTTATTCTTCCGCAGCTTGAATTTTCTGAATTTCCTCCGTGACTCAGCGGGTCATTGTCGCGATTTAATTACGTATAAATCAGCATTTGTTTCTCTCGCTTATTGGTTCTACATATTTTTCCCCGTTTTCCCTCAAACATGCCCTTGTTTCTTAAAAGAGTCACGCGCTGTCGCCCGCCGAGATGGAAACATCACTTGATTCAAAGGAATGGAAAGGAATAAAAAGTAAATTATAGCTATAGACTCTCGTCGATGTCCGTACGTGATAGAGTTTCCTGATTTTCGACGTATCCGATTATCTCTCGTATGGAACGGTTGGCTGTCGCAGAGTGTACTTGACAAGAGCATAAAGCGTAAAAAGCTCTGGCAGAGCAGGAGACGTGAACTAATATGAAATCAATCTACTTTATCCGAGCACTTTTTATGTTTTATAGAAAGTTTTGTAAAAAGAGAGATCCGGATTTTTACACCGAACTAGAGCAATTACGGAAAGCTGTGCATGTCAAAGCCTTTTCTCTTGCCACAACGATCGTCGCGTTACTGAAGAGAATACAACAAAGAATAATAAACCCATAATAATTCTTCTTCCTCGCCAGTGAATTGTGAACGGCTGGCAAATAAAATTAATTCGACCAACTGGCTATAACATAATTAGAAGAAATTCATTGCGAGAAATATTATTTCAGCCTGGGTGAAAATAACAAACTGGCCCGGCCACACAAAGGTAGATCGTGGAAAAAGTAATATTTGTCGATGTAATCACGCTACAGGAATTATTAACGCAATGCCAAACGTTGTTTTTTGCACAACGCACTGAGTGCACACTGAGACTCGTTTATAGTCAATTCTTATATTCGAGAATCGTCTTAAATACCTCTTGAAATATTTCCTATCCAGAAAAATATGAACCGTACAGCGTTCATACGCATCATTTTTTAACTAGATACTTTGAACATGTATTTAAGGCAAAATTAAGTCTAAGAATTGACAATAAACAAGCCTTAGTGTGCACTCAGTGTGCGCTAGTGCAAGCAACCGAATTCGTTATAAGTTTATAGCGGCAAAGGGATCTGCAGTTACAGGATTGTCGAGAAGGCAACGTCAGAAAAGGGTGAGCTGGAGGGAAATTAGCAGGGTTTATGGCCTTCTATTCAGTATTCAACGTGTATCAGCTCATTTCAAAAGTTTGTCGGTCTAACATTATAACGCGTTCTCTAAACGTGTTAAGTTTATGCCATTTCGACGTATCTGATCCGACATTGTCGTATCTGATCGTTGGACTGTGTGAAAAATTGAAAATAATGTTTAAAACCAGGGAATTGCAAAGGACAAAAAATTAAAATAAGCAGGAGGGCTATGGGTCTTTTTAATAAGAATCGAATATTTTCCTTTAATCTGTTATTTGCGTATTAACAAAACACACGACCAATGTCTTAATCATTCCGTCGTGTAGTTAGATTAAAAACACGTGATGTGATTGTTCTTATTATTTTTAAGATTCTTTATATCGAACATTATCTTAGAAAATATTTTGCCTCCGACGTACAATATTATTCGCTCGTTTTATATCCACTCTACGTTCTAGCGAAAAGTACACACGTTTTACTGGCTACTTTACGTTATTATTATTATTATGTTATGGAAAATGAATTTGTTATTTCGTTTCTTGCGCTACGTCTATTTTTCATTGAGAGATCTCCCGCGATCGACCTCACAAATTGAAGCACCGCTACTGGAAATGGATAAAGCTGAAAGCCCGTGGCTTCTTTCATAACGGCCGAGTCAGCGTTCCTTTGTTAAGAACAACTTTACTCACGCGGCGATTTTCCACCGTAACTCGGGGCGATCGCGAGGTATCGAGCGGACGAGGGGAACGTATCGCCGGGGATGGGGTCCTCTCGTGCAATACGGGGTGATTGATGCGTCGGTGAGGACTCAGAAGTCATAGCTGGCTCGAGTTTTTCAACGACAAGGCGCGGTAACAAGCGGGCCGTGAATCAAAAGGTGTTTGAAATCGGGCGTGCGTTTTCGAAACAGAGACGATTTCTGCGCTAACAGCGCAGTTGCATTGGGTTTCCTCGATAACGTCTAGGATCAAACGTAATCGTTATTTCGCTCGCGCCCTCTTAGAAGGGAGTTCTGGTAACAAGATACAAAACTCTTGACACGTTTAAATTTGTCGTGACCTCATGCAGTAAAAATAATGAAACTATATTAAGATAAAATCAATAATTCCTGTTTTTTTTACACTCACTTAGGAATCGCCCTGTACATTCACTTTCGGTTACAAGTGCGCCACAGATGCATTGCTAATTTAATAAACATGAGATAAATATATATTGTACAAGCAATACGTATTAACCGTTTTTATAATACTTTAACCGTAATCTATCAAATGTAACAGTGGAAGATCAATGCGTTTGGGCGCAAGAGGGTAAAATACAATTGCGCGTCAGAAATGATGATTGATGCTTAGAAAAAGTCGCAGCTTTTTGTCAAAAAAGACAACCGTCAAAGATTCTAGTTAGAAAAACCTAATGACATGACGTCGTATTTCACTGCCTTTCATAAGTACATATAGTAATGTACAATACGAACTGTGTGTGTGTGTGTGTGTGTGTGTGTGTGTGTGTGCGTGTGTGCGTGTGTGTGTGTGTGTGTGTTTCGAGTACTTCATCATTCCTTTCAGCGTCTCTTTGACCAATTTGCGAAGACAGTTCTCTCCTTCAGTTGAAATTTAATTGGTCGCTTATCTTGTCTAGCAAGTTTTCAAAGAAAATTTGATATTACATATCTTGACATATCTTGATCTTCAATTAGTTCACGCTCCAAGATTTGACGTGCAGTCGTGTGAAACATTTCGCGTGATTGGAGACGCCGCTGATGCGTGATGTTGCAGGAAGTCAAAGGTAAAACTTGAGAAGATGCGAGCTTCCTTTCTCGCAACGCCATGAAGACTCGCGACCGTGCCGCTTGCGTCCTTGATGAACCGAATCGCCCGTGTGAAGTTTCTATCCGGGATTCCCCAAAAAGTAAAAGAAAAATAGCGATCGTTCCGCTGGCAGGCGTTTTTTCAAGCTCGCGCGTATCCTTCCTTTTGCGAGCCCACGCGAGAGGCTACCTCGAATTTTAATTAAAAGCATGGTTAAAATCCCGAGATGTCTGGTCTCTTCGTTCCCGGACCGGCTCGTCCCGACTTTCTGCAGTCTTGCACGATCTCGCGGTGCGCCAGCTCGTGAAATAAAATCGGGGAAAGGCTTTACTTACCGTGGTGCTGGAGAGCGAGACCGGATTTCCCTTTCTTCAATTGTATGTACGAGCGCTCCACCCCCCCCCCCAGAGGGGGTTTTATTTGTTAAATTGTCCGTATCTCTCTCTCTCTCTCTCTTGTTTTCTCTGTAGTCGCACGTCAAATCCAGCTGTGAGTGTCTGGCTTAAAATTTTAATTCAAATTCGAAGTTTGAGGCGCGTTAAAATTTTGCCAAGAGAAGGGGTTACGATTCCTCTGATTACGAGACCCGAGCCATTTGTCAGCAAGGGGAGATTCTCGACGCAATTTTTGCTCAAGCGTTCACGAAACACATCAAATCAAATTCTTCGCGATGCTTAGATTCGAATGATTTTATCTTAATATCGTTTAATTTTTTACTCGTAGAACGAGAGTAATTAGCCAGAGACGTTTTGCGCGACAGCGGACGCTGTTATATGAAAAAAATTTTTTATCTTTTTTTCCACTGATTTATTATTTTTTACATTTGTGCCACATATTTGTAACTTATCTCCTGAAAGTTTTTTATTTGTTAATTAAATACATTTTAATACTAATTCTTTTTACTGGCTCATTAAAATTTTGGTTCACACGATATTACGCATTGCTCTGTGAAAAATTTCCATTAAATAAACCGATTAAATAGTGTTGCCAACGATTATTATAAAATTTAATTTTCTTATCAAGTTTCCCGAATAAATTTTGGATATATTCGATGAAATGCAGTTACCGATAAAATTTGATCGAAGAAATGGTCATATTCTTCAATGAATATACAATTTAATCAGATATTCATACATTATTATACTATGTACTCTCAGTGGATCACTGAAAATAGGGAATATTCACTGATTCACAGTAATAAGTATAACACTGGATTATTCAGTACTATTTTTGTACCCGTTTTCAGTGATAGTGCACACGGAAAGAAAGGCTTGGTTAAATTCACAAAGTTTTTCCTGTATATTGGTTGCTATAACGATTGACTTGGTTACCATAATCATGTACACTTGGTTAGTCTGGCAATTCAAACTTGATAGGGACTGTTGGTGTTTATAACCAACGCAATTGGTTAAAGTAACCAAGAAATTGTATTCCGATTGGTTAACCAGAAGGAACCACGGCAATTAGTTCTCATAACATCAAATTGAAATTAAAAAAAATAAAAACAAACGACCATAGCTTATAGCATAACCAAGTACTATTGGTTGCTCCAACTATTGCAGTCGAACTAAGTGCCGTTGGTACGTGTAACCAAGAAATCAGCTGGCGCATATATAACCAAGGCACTTGGTTTCAGGCGACCATTTTTTTGGTTATCCCAACCAAGTTACCCCAATCAATCTTTTTCCTCATGAAAAAAGGCATAATACTCAGGTTATGTACAATCTCAATCACACGGCGAATCCAGTCGCTATATCTGCTAACTTCGGTGAACACTCCAGGTGCGTTGCTAGGGCAAAGCACTTTTCCGTAAGTCACGATACCGACTTGATGGTCTACGCCATTTTCATCTACTACAATGAGAGGTCCACCAGGGTCGCCCTAAAAATAAAACATTTAATAAGTTCAGGAAAAGAGGAAAGCGTGGTCTACAATGGCAGTAGGAGTAGTGGATTAAAGAAGTAGGCGTTAGACATAGGCTGTAGGATTAAGGTCCCTTTACGCCCGAGTGTCTACAATGGTGTAGAGTAAGGATTATAATGAGCTAATCAGTGTTAACCAATGTTATTACACAAATGTTACCGTTGTTGGTGAATATGAATGTGCGAAGAATTGGATTTGTGTTATTTATATTATTATGGAGTCAGCTCTTGACTCTTCAATGGTGTATTATGCAAACGAAAAGATCTATCGGTCGGAGGTGGTGGGTTCGGCCTGTGAACAGGCGCAAACGAGATCAGGGTTTCAACTTTAACCTATTTCGTGAACTGATTATCAGTGGCTGAGAGTAAGGGAGTAGTCGTACGAAATGGAATTGAACCATTTTGCTTACAGCCTTACTCTACGCCTACTACACTGGAAACACGAGCTTACTCCGACGTCTTACAGCCTTAATCCACTACTCCTACTGCCATTGTAGACCACGCTT